>NC_090180.1:44469750-44634750 GCF_024679245.1 Pseudorasbora parva
ACCTGTGAAATTAGTAAGACTTCTGCTGATTTTCCGTATCATAACAAGCAAAGAGTCTCAACTGAAGAAAAAAAACGCTGCCTGCCAAAACGCTCTCAAGCGCTCACAGCGAGGCGTTTTCAGCAGTGCGCCTAGCGCTGTCTGCTGGCTAAAAACACTTTGGTGGACACACGGCCTTAAGCTTCTCTTTTTCTATCCAATGAAATTGAATGGTGACCATGGCTGTTGAGCTCTAAAAAAAGCAAAATCGCCATAAATGTAGTTCTTTTGACTTGTGCACAGTATTCCAAGTCTTTTGAAGCCTTACAGTAGCTTTTGTGTGAGAGAAAACAGCAAAATGTTAGTAGTTATTCATAATTTTTTCATTATGTCGCAGTTCTTAATCTCATTTGTGTTTACGCATATTCAAACTAGGGCAGAGGGACATTTTGAACTTGATGAAAAGTCGAAATTGACATACAAAGTCATGATTATGAGATAAAAAGTTGAAAGTATGGCAAAGTCTAAATGTAAAAAAAAAAAGTTACAAATATCTTATTGGCAAACAGTCATAATTAAGTAACAGGATAAATTATTAGTATGACTAAAGGGTAGGTTTGTGTTTTTAAGTCGAATTTTTGACTAGTCAAACAAATCAAAACTAAGACCATTATAATTATGGTGATGGAATTGGGATAAATCATAACTGAGATAAAAATCTATTGACAATTATGACATTCTCAATTATGATAAATCAATGGTCATAATGAGAAGTAGACATTGACAAAAAGTTACAATCAAGATCAAAATTATAAGACATAATTCAGAAGTCAAAATTGACATTTTAAACAGTTTAAATTATGAGATGTCATAATTGTCATTGACTGCTTAATTAGGACATAATGTCTCATAGTTAGGTCAATTATGCTCTACCATTTTATTGTATTATATTGAAATGACTTTAGTTTTGTTCTGTTTGTTACACAAAGCTACTGTACAGTCATATATGGATGGTCACCATCCACTTTCATTAAATTAATTACATTTCTAAATTTCTCCCTTTGTGTTCCACGATATAAAGTCATACCGGTTTAGAATGGCATGAGGGAGAGTGACTGTAAGTGAAATGAGGGCTTCTCTTTAGGAACAGGAAACCAGTCCTTAACTTCCTTTCGTCAGTAACTCGAAGCGATGAATCATGGTTAGATGGGAAGGAAGTGAGGATACGACGCTGGAATGTTCCCAATGTGACTTTCACTCGTCCGGATGGCAGAGGATGATGAAAACAGGAAGTGATGTCCTCAGACCATCTAATGCTGCACTTTTATTCGCGTCAGTGCTCTGGTCTGGCATTTCGCTTCACTTAAGGCTGCTGTCACAATGCCACCCATCAGGATACCGCTCCGTGCCGTCGGGTCGTTTCAGGGGACTTCTCAGCAATACTTAAAGCTTCATGTTGTCTATTCTGAGTTCATAGGTTAGCGTGATGTTTGAAATGAGGTCATTTTGGCCACGTCCCCCAAAATCGTAAGCCACATCTGTATCTTTTTGCAGATGACATCTAGCGATTTCTTCTGAAGACACACAATCTCCTACTTGTGAATGTTATGCACAGCTTTCATATAAACTGGGTTTGGGTTTGGTTAACTTGCACGTGACACACACTACTGTATTTAGACTTGCTATAGATGATCCACACGGTAGCTATTGTTTTATGATTACTCTCATTTTAGTGAGTTTATGAGGGTTTTTCCTATTTGCTGTTTTCCAGCTTTTCTTTGGAATAAAATGTTTTAGTGGTTTTCTTAAAAAAAAAAAAAAAGTGTTGAATAATTGGATCCAGACTGGATGTGACATTACTGGGTCGAAGCGAAGGGAAGCAGAAGCGAAGCACAAGGCAGTGAAAGGGTCCAGCCTTATAAAGCGTTCATGTAACACTGTAAAAAATAAAAATAGGTCAGACCTCCTCCATGTGACCGAGCGTATACACACTCTGTTGTTGCCTCTGAGCTCAAATGCTTCTGGGTGTGTGTGTGTTATGACACTCCGACTGTACACAGCTGATATATGCTGTCAAGACAAAGTCCCATCTGAAATGTTTCTCATATCGCACTGTCGGCAGCTGACAACAACAACCAGCTCTGTGAATTTTTTAAATGCTGTCTGTTCGTTTGCTCTCGATTCTTCTTGTGCCTTTTGTCTTCTGCATCTCTAGACCAGCAATTAGTGGTGTTTGCTTCAAAACTACACTTGGCCAGTGCATATACTTGCATTTGTGGTGTTGAGTTAGCCTACTGTGGCTGTAACAAATCTCCTGTGGTTAATGCGCTGATATAACATTCAAATGTCTGTATGTAGGCCAAACCGTATTTGTTGTATTTTATTTTGATTTGCTTTAATACAGAAATGTGTTTTAAAAAACTGGTATGAGCAGCAAATACAAGAACAAGTAGGATAATGTTCAAGTATCGGTAATGAGTAATGGGAAATGAAAGCCACGTAAGAAAAATCGTGCTTTGGTAAATTCTAATTTTCTTAAAAATACAAAACTATGAATTACTATTAGATAAATCAAAACAGATTATAATTATAAAGTACATTTTTTTGTCGTTTGACTTTGCTTAATTACTTAGTATCATAGTTTTAACTTTTTGTCATGAATATAATATTATGATGATCATAATTATGATTTACCATTTTGTTCTTAATTCTTCGTCATAAATATGAAAAAAAAAAAAAAATCTAAACTAAGACAAGTAATTATGGCAAGTTTACTAAACCATAATTGAGATTTAAAAAAATAAATTGACAATCAAAATTGAGTCATAATTGACTAGTCAATTTTTTGTCAATGACTGTATAATTATCATAGTTTTTAATTTTAAGTTGTAATTGAGATGAAAATAATTTAAATACGATTATGAGATGATTGTAAGTAAAAAAAATGTGTCAATGACTGCATAATTATGACTTAGTATCTTATAGTTTCGTTTTTTTTCCCCATAAATATAACATTTTGTCAATTGTGATCTTC
This sequence comes from Pseudorasbora parva, assembly GCF_024679245.1. Taxonomy (NCBI): domain Eukaryota; kingdom Metazoa; phylum Chordata; class Actinopteri; order Cypriniformes; family Gobionidae; genus Pseudorasbora; species Pseudorasbora parva. Next base: position 44,472,764 of record NC_090180.1, read on the forward strand.
CAATTAATTATAAGGCAAAAAGGAGATAATGATGTCAAAAATGGCACAATTATGGAAATTAACAGTCAAATTTGACATACAAATCAAAAGTATGTCATAATTATGAAGTCAGTTTCTCGTCAGTGACATGTCACAGTTGATTTACCAAATCATAATGTGGCAGAAATGGGCTTCTGAACGAGTGTCTGAAAACTCAGCATGCAGGTGTCACACTTCGGGACAGACAGTCGTTGACTTCATGGCCCGTCTCTCAGTTTCACTCAGTTCTCCTTGTGTCTTTGCCCAGAGCATCTCATGATCATCTAAATGTCGTCTCTCTGTGTTCTGACATGTCGTCCTGAGGAAAGCAGTGCCAACATTGTCCCGAGTGAGCCACTGTTCAGAACCCACCGTCCTGCATCCTTGAATTGTGTTGTTATTGTCGGTATGTTGAGAATGTCTTGCTGCATTACTGCTTGTTGAGGTCATAAGTCAAGGTTAGACTGACAAAATATCATGTTGGTCTGATCATTATATAACTATAGTATTAATACTGATATAGTGTTTAGATTTGGGTAAATAAATACCCATCTAAACTATTTTAAACAGAATTTTGCTATTTATTATTAATTATCATTATAACAATTAAAGCTGCAAGCAGCGTTGAAAGGGCCCTCGCACTCAGCGCCACCGCCACCCGGTGGCTCTGGGAAAACAGTGAATAGTGGGTGAAATGTATTTAAACAGGTAAATACAGGAGAAATTTGGGAAAGTCACTTTGATGCGTCACCCTTCCTGCTGCTAAAGGTGGCGATTTGACTATAAATGAATATTGACATGTTTGTTTTCAGGCAAGCTCTTTTATCAAACATGATGTTTGGGGAAAATCGAACACTGTTTGACTTATTTGTATGACTTTTGTAAGTAATACAATGTCAGATCTGAGGGTTATACAATGAGGGTCAAGCAAAAGTCATATAATGTTCATATACAAATGGACATTGTATGACTTTTGGTTCTAGGGACTTTTTTGTAGGTATTGGGCTGTTACATGTGTCTGCCGAATTTCATACTTGTACGTGAAACGTAGTAGCCTAGAAATCTAGATGCACCATAGCGGCAGCAAATTTAATTTCCAGCCAAGGTAGTCTAGCAACTCTCCGTTGGCTTACGAGCTGTAAAAACCAAACTGGTCAGGCCAATCACATCGTGCATTGAGTCGGTGGGTGGGCAGTGGTATCGTGTGCTACTTGAGAACAAAGAAGCTGGCAAATGGCAATCTTTCGAATCGTTTTTGGCCGCGACTCTGGAACACTTGGAGTTAAGTTTTTCTTTGAGAAAAGAACAATGAACGGCGCTGAAATCATTCTTAAGAAAGGAAGATGTGTTCTGAGTTTTGCCGACCGGATACGGCAAAAGTTTAATCCATCAACTAGCTCCGCTTCACCTTTTGTTGCTCTGGTTGGTTGTAGCGCTATCCTATTGCGTGCAATATCAGAAAAATTGCAAAAAGTTTGAAGTTCTCATCTACTGTGCATAATATTATTCAGAGAATCTGGAACAATCTCTGTGTGAAAGGGTCAAGGCTGGAAAACCATACTGGATGGCTGTGATCTCCAGGCCCTTAGACGGCACTGCATCACATACAGGAATGATACTGTAATGGAAATCACAATATGGGCTCAGGAATACTTCCAGAAAACATTGTCGGTGAACACAATCCACCGTGCCTTTCACCGTTGCTGGCTGAAACTCTATAGTTCAAAAAAGAAGCCATATCTAAACATGATCCAGAAGTGCAGATGTTTTCTCTGGGCTCATTTAAAATGGACAGTGGCAAAGTGGAAAACTGTTCTGTGGTCAGACTAATCAAAATTTGAAGTTCCCTTTGGAAAACTAGGATGCCATGTCATCCGGACTAAAGAGGACAAGGACAAGCCAAGTTGTTAGTGCTCAATTCAGAAGCTTGCATCTCTGATGGTATGCTGTTGCATGAGTGCGTGTTACATCGGCAGCTTACACATCTGGAAAGGCACCATCAATGCTGAAAGGTATATCCAAGTTCTAAAACAACATATGCTCCCATCTAGACATTGTCTCTTTCAGGGAAAACCTTGCATTTTACAACATAACAATGCCAGATGTATTGAGTAGAAGAAGGATCCGGGTACTGAAATGGCCAGCCTGCAGTCCAGATCTTTCACCCATAGAAAACATTTGGCGCATCATAAAGAGGAAGATGCGACAAAGAGGACCTAAGACAGAAGTTGAGCAACTAGAAGACTATTAGAAAAGAATGGGACAACATTCCTATTTTTAAACTTGAGCAACTTAACTCCTCAGTCCCCAGACATTTTTAACATAAGACATTTTACAGGCTTAACATAATAACGGCCGAGTTGCGCTTGCGTGCTTCTAGTAAACACAGAAACTACCAAACGAATCAGCTTTGACCACGACTCTGGAAGACTCTGAGAAAAGAACAAAGAACGGCACTGAAGTCATTCTTTAGAAGGGAAGTTGTGTTTTGAGTTTTGCCGACTGGATACAGCGAAAGTTTAATCTTTCAACTAGCTCTGCTTCACCTTCGTTGCTCTGGTTGGTTGTAGCGCTATCCTATCGCGTGCAGAGGGAGTTTGAAAGACAACCATTTATCCCGCCCCTCGGATTGAGCTGTCAATGGTGAGTTTCCAGACCAAACATCTTGATGTGGGTCTGGCTGGTCAGCCTACCAGACATTTGCAGACAGTACTAAAAAGAAGAGGTGATGCCACACAGTGGTAAACATGGCCTTGTCCCAACTTTTTTAAGATGTGTTGATGCCATGAAATTTAAAATCGACTTATTTTTCACTTAAAATGATACATTTTCTCCATTTAAACATTTAATATATTATCTATGATGTATTCTGAATAAAATATTGAAATTTGAAGCTTCCACATCATTGCATTCTGTTTTTATTCACAATTTTTAGTGTCCTAACTTTTTTGGAATCAGGTTTGTAGATATATATTCTGAATTTGAAAAAAAAAAAAGATCCTGTCAAAGAAACTAGATGTAACCATAACTGTACACCTATACAACTGAACAACTACACATTACCATCCATTCAAAAGAGGAAAACTTAGGAATAATTTTGTACTGTAATGTAAACATGGACTATGAAACATAACCTGCAGTGAATTATAAGCAGTAGAGAGTGTCATTCTGATTTTGTAAAGAAATTTACAAAAGATATAGAGACATCATACAATGCGAAGACTGTGTTTTCAAATGTATCTGCTTTGGAGAGCATTTTCAAAAAGCTATGTTTTCAAACGAAAACGTATTAGTGTGAACATGGCCTGTGAAGATGGAGGTATTTGAAAGCGATGATGAATGTTTAGTCATGGGACGCATATTGTACCAATCAATATGTATGTTTATACTGCTATTGTGCCATTTATGTGCTATTCACTTTCACACAGTTGCTAAAATATTTTACTTTACTCACTTCATATCACAGTCCTGCAAAGATGCCGCATTTGCTGACCTGTGGGGAAACATGGAAACAAAACATAATAATTAGGAGAGATATTTTGCTAAATAAAATGATCCTGCCAGAAGAATTGTGTGATCAATTTATGAAATCTGTATCATCTCACTGAGCTTTTATGATGTTTAAGTATGCGCAGTAACTTGAATTTGACGTTTACTGACGTTTTAATGTGGATGAGAAACTTTTGGAAAATGTTAGTGTAGACGGGGAGAGTTTGAAACGGAAACTCTGTTTTCAAAACTATCCTGATTAATGTAGATGTAGCCGAATTGGAATCAAGAAACATCACATGCATATAAATGTGAGAATCAATGAGAATTTTCTCATAGGATAAGCTCCCATTTGGGCAAGTCTGGAGAATCATGACTGTTAATGAAGAGGGAGGGATTATCATTAATGAGCCAAAATCTGTAGAATACAAATAGACCAAAGGACATCGGCTCCACAGTGTGACTAGCTGTTGAACAATGGCAGGAAGTTGGTGTGCTGTTCAATATCTTGCACTTTGTGCGTGGTTTTGTGCTTTCTGTCATGCTGTTCCACAGTGGAGTAATCTGCCCCAGAATCCTCAAGCTCTGATGTTACAGCAATCTAACCAGTGGGTTCAACAACAAGCTAGTCAAAGGGTTCCTCAACAGGTTCAACAGCAAACTAGTCCACAGTTTCCTCAGAAGTTTCAGCCCAAGCAGCCAGTGGTGCAGACAGAGCCCCTTGACAAATGTGCTGTAGCTGAACTTGAACAGATCCAGTGTGGTCCACCTGGTATCAGTGGTGCTGAGTGTGAGGCTATCAACTGTTGCTTTAACGGACAGCAGTGTTTCTATGGGAAGGCAGGTAAGACTGACTCAATGTAACTGTTCCTGTTAAATTGCTCACCCATAACCTTCTCTTGTACCTTGTTCCAGTGACTGTCCAGTGTATAAGAGATGGTCAGTTTGTGGTAGTGGTGGCTAGAGATGTTACGCTACCTCGCTTGAGCCTGGATTCAGTCCATCTCCTGGGTGGAAATGACCCACCTTGCAGTCCTGTGGGATCCACACCTTCCTTTGCTATATACCAGTTCCCTGTCACTGCATGTGGCACAAGCATGATGGTGAGTAGCTGCTTGTGGTTCTTTTCTGCATGGCTTAGACTGGACTGGATGCCAACTGTTACTATTTGCAGGAGGACAGTGGATATGTGGTGTATGAAAACCGAATGACTTCTTCATATGAAGTGGGTGTTGGACCACTTGGTTCCATCACAAGGGACAGCCATTTTGAGTAGGTTTTTTTGTTTGTTTTAAGCATGAATGTTAATCCTTGGCAAATTCTACAAGCTCACTGTTTGTCTAGGCTTCTCTTCCAGTGTAGGTACTCTGCTACTTCTGTGGAAGCTCTGGTTGTGGAGGTCAATGCAGTTCCTGCACCTCCACCAGTAGCAGCTCCTGGACCCCTCAGGGTGGAGCTTAGACTGGCAAATGGTCAATGTGTCACCAAAGGCTGTGCAGAAGGCAAGTGTCCCAAGTATGCCTAAGTATTTTCTAAAACTCCAGGTTGCAGATGTTTCTAGTTAAACGCCAGTGTTCTTCCTCAGGGGATGAAGCGTATACGTCCTACTACGGTGACTCTGATTATCCAGTCACAAAAGTCCTGCGGGAGCCTGTGTTTGTTGAGGTGCACATTATGGAGAGGACTGACCCCAACATTGTCCTAATGCTGGGACGTTGCTGGGCGACATCAACCCCCAGTCCACTCAGTCTACCCCAGTGGGACCTTCTGGTTGATGGGTGCGTAAGGCCAGTCTTTATCAATCTAGTGCTGTAAGGCACTTCTGACTGCCTCGCTGCCTTTCAGATGCCCTTACCGGGATGACCGTTATCTGACCACATTGGTTCCGGTGGCTGGATCTTCTGGTCTTCAGTTCCCAACCCACTACAAGCGCTTTGTTGTGAAGATGTTCACATTTGTGGATCCAGCATCACTGGCTCCTCTACAGGAAACCGTATGCTCTGCAGCTTTACCTGAATCCTTTAGTTTTTATAGTGACTTCTGTGGCTTAACCCTTTCCCCCTCTGTTAGATCTTCATCCACTGTAGTACAGCGGTGTGCCATCCCTCTTCTGGCTCATGTGAGCAAAGCTGCACCAGGAAAAGTGAGTGCTTGTTGTAACCTGACTTCAGGAACCATGAGAATTTGTTTTTTTAAATGCCTCATGATTCTACCACTTCTCTTGCAGGAAGAGATGCTAATGTCAAGACCATCTCTAGTGGGCAAACTGTGGTGTCTAGTGGAGAAGTTAAACTGGTCATGTGACTTCAGTAGTTTTAATAAACTTCTTAACTCAACCATGTCCCTTATTTATTTTTTCTGACAGAGTTGGATCTTTTGAGTGATTTTGCTTGGGCCACTAAACTGGAGTCCTTTTTTTTTTCTGAAGTTGTGCTTAACTTGACCTAAACAAACCGCTTCTGCTCAAACTTTACCTGTTTACCTCGCTAACCTGGGTCCCTGTTATGGTATCACTTGAGGGCTTTTGTTTCTCTACTTATGGTTTTGAAAGCCCCCTACAGTAAGGAGTACTGCTTTGCATCTGCAATAAAATCAGAATCTACCTTTTTTTTAACCCCAAATTGTGACCAGGCTTTTTGTCTTAAGGCTAGCCCCAACAATTATTGAAAAGTAGACTGGTGCTTTAAGAAGCTTGTTTGGTCCCTTAAAGGACAACTCCAGTGAGAAATGAACCTCAGGGTAATTAGCTGATGGTTACTGAGTAGATTGTTCTCTGGATGCAGTTTCATGAAAATCAAATGTGAGGAGTTTAATCTCTAAAAACAGATTAGCTTGTAACACTTGTCTATGGGGCAACGGGTAAGTGAGATTAAATCGCAGTTAAAATCACTAACAAGGCTCAAAATAGCCTCACACTAACACTGTAGCATAATGAGGGTCCCTACATGCAAACCGATGCATTGAGAACTTAAAGTCTACAAACAGTTTAAGATGCTTTATAAAGACTGCCTTATGCATAGCTATCCATAATGGCTAGATGTCTTGCGGTGGAGTAATCACCGGTGGCTATCTTGTCACAGTCAAGCTTTCTGTTGGGCTCTGTGGAACTTAATGTAAGATGAGTGATCTGTACGAATATAATACTCTTATCTTGCTGAAATCTTGACGGATTTACAAATGGTTTGTTTCTTACAAACGTTATTAACATGGCTACAAACCTGGATGCTTTAACACGCTGAAATTGCAGCTTTTCGTTTCGATAAACAACTTAATCGTGCAGCTTGTGTATCATGGCTAACTTGCGTACATGCATCATTAAAACACTGTTACGAGTGAGCGAGCTGCCTGTGACAAAATGGCCGCCAGTTGCGGACGGTGACCTCCATTGGCCAACAGCGCACACGTGACATCTAGCCTTTATTATGTATATCTATGGCATTGTGTTTACGGTCAGGTGCCATCTTGGAAAAGTCTTGACTAGTCAAGCGACGAATGCTGTGCTAAGTGAGCTGGCCGATAGGAATTAAGTTTGTGAAATCTAATTATATGGACATTATTTTTTTATTTTCTCTTGTGTTCAGTGCTTTCTTCCGGAAACAACGGATCATATGAGATTCCAAGTCAGTTCATCAGTGTTCGTGGCTCGACTAGTCGAGACGGTTTTCCAAGTTGGTGCCTATCCGTAAATGCTTAATGTACTGTGTTTATAAAGTATCTTATTAAACTGTTTGTACACTTACAAAGTTCTCAATCCTTTGGTTTGCATGTAGGAGCTGTCATTATGCTACCGTGTTAGTGTAAGGCTATTTTGAGCCTTGTTAGTGATATTAATTAACTAGTGATTTAATTGCACTTACCCTTTGCCCCATAGACAAGCGTTATACGCGACTTCACATTTGATTTTTATGAATACGCATCCCAGAGAACGACCTACTCAGTAACCATCTGTTAATTATCCCCAGGTTCATTTCTCACCAGAGTTGTCCTTTAACTGGTGTATCCAACCTGGGTGTTGTCTGAGGGCTCATTTACACCAATTACTAAAAACATTTATCAGTCTGCTATCAAGTGGACTATGTTAAATGCATGTGGCTGGGGTGTAAACTGGTTTGAGCTTTTCCTTTTAACAATTTTAACCTTAACCTTCACTCATGAAAGGTCTTTAATAAATTGTTTCCAGAGTGTGACATTAACCCGTCTAAACCCTGTCCGTTCTTGTGTCGATTTGGCCCATAAGCTGCTGACATTAAAGAATAAGGAGCTGAGGGCAAGTGGCCAAATGAATGGCGTTTTCACTTAACCTTTTAATGCACTTCCCTCACTCTTCCATCAGTGCCATTGACTTGGATGTGCATCACATCATTGCTTGCATTGTGATTACCCACTACTGGTGGAACCCTGGCAATTGCTTTAATTGGAAAGTACCAGTGTTGGGAAGGTTACTTTGGGAATGTAATTGTTACAGATTACAAGTTGTGCTATTTAAAATGTGATAAGTTGTGTAAATATTCCAATTAAAGTAATGTAACTGCTTACATTTGATTACTTTTCTAATTTACAGTATGAAATTCATTTCACTTGCTACGGTGGCATCTCTGACAATGTAGTCTTATGCTTTCAATGGTAATGTGGATTGATGCAATTGGCAGACATGATGCGCTGCAAATTCAAACGAGAACCAATCAAAAACATGAGAATAGCATCGCTTTACTATTACAGCCTTTAGGTTTTTTACATTCGCTAGGACCCATTTCTCAATACATTTACATTTAATCAGTTAGCAGACGCTTTTATCCAAAGTGAGGAGAGCAATAGAATCAACCAGGGCAACAGTGTGCAGGTGCTGTTACAAGTCTCAGTTAGTCTAGGACAGTACTTCTGTTCGTTTTGTTTTTAAGAAAAAATTATAGAACAGGTAAGTACAAGTCTTAAGTCTAGCACTTACCTATTCTATACCTATTCAATACTTGGGTCACTTTTTTGAAACTTTACACCGTGATCACAGCATCAGTCTATGTGAGCTAAATTGTGGTTAATTTATTATTGCTTTGGCACCAAATGCATTCAATGATGACATCTTTTAAATTACATCAAATAATTTCTCACTTAGACACAAACACTACCAAAACTTTATGTAATATAAAAGTCAATTTTCACATCTTTACATACTCTTTTCAAAACGGTTAAATTTAAATTTAAAACCTAACAAAACGCAAAAATGATTTAAAGCTGCAAACATTGTTGAAAGGGCCCTTGCACCCAAGGGCCACCACCACCTGGTGGCCTGGAGAAAACAGTGAATAGAAGTAAATGTAGGAGAAAAATGGCAGCCACTTCAATGTGCCACACTTCCTGCTGCTAGCAGGTGGCGCTGTGACTATAACTGAATTTTAGCATATACAGTAGATGTCTTCAGGTCGGCTCTTTTATGAAATGTGAAGTTTGGGGCAGATTGGACATTGTATGCCTGAGTTATAACAACTTCCTGTTTCATGGCGTTAATTGCATACATTAGCACTTAACCAAGTGTTGCGTGATTAAATGCGTTTCTAGCATGTTTGGTACTTTGTGGAATATTTAAACGTGTTTCTGGGAGTGAATTACGGTGTAAATCATACCATTTCCTCTTGACAGTAAGTGGTGCTATGACTAACATGTAGACATCTTCAGGACAGGACTCTAATAAAACAAGTGACGTTTGAGGCAGATCAGACACTTGACTTACAACAGCGTCATGTTTCATGAAGAAACATTGAACTTTGTCCGGCCACCACGGACACACCCTTCAGTGAAACCTCAAGATCTTCACAAGTTAATATCACCAAGGCCTTTAGATTAGACTGACAAAATATGATGATGATGATGATGATGATGATGATGATGATGATGATGATGATGATGATGATGTGATTAAATATCTTGGAATAGTTTGTTAAAGTACAACATATAAAAAAGGCAAAAACTGCAAACATTTTGCAGAGAAAATTGATAATATCTCACTTCCAGTTGGGTTTGTCAGACTTTGCTTCTAGGGACTTATGTAGCTATTGGGCTATTATGTCACAAATTTCATGCTTGTACATGAAACGTAGTTTGAATGGCACTGAATTTAAATTTTGTTGGTGGTGCTAGAGAGTCATTTTGCCACACCTAATTCTGAAACGCAGATTTCCACCACTTCTGATGCTTGTGCATCGAGTATGTTTCGGACAGCCAATGGGATTTTTTTTGGTAGGATAAGCTCCCATTTGAGCAAGTCTGGAGAATCATGACTGTTAATGAAGAGGGAGGGATTATCGGTAATTAGCCGAAATCTGTAGAATACAAATAGACCAAAGGACATCATCTCCACAGTGCGACTAGCTGTTGAACAATGGCAGGAAGTTGGTGTGCTTTTCAATATCTTGCACTTTGTGCGTGGTTTTGTGCTTTCGGTCATGCTGTTCCACAGTGGAGTAATCTGCCCCAGAATCCTCAAGCTCTGATGTTACAGCAATCTAACCAGTGGGTTCAACAACAAGCTAGTCAAAGGGTTCCTCAGCAGGTTCAACAACAAACTAGTCAACAGGTTCCTCAGAAGTTTCAGCCCAAGCAGCCAGTGGTGCAGACAGAGCCCCTTGACAAATGTGCTGTAGCTGATCTTGAACAGATCCAGTGTGGTCCACCTGGTATCAGTGGTGCTGAGTGTGAGGCTATCAACTGTTGCTTTAACGGACAGCAGTGTTTCTATGGGAAGGCAGGTAAGACTGACTCAATGTAACTGTGTTCCTGTTAAATTGCTCACCCATAACCTTCTCTTGTACCTTGTTCCAGTGACTGTCCAGTGTATAAGAGATGGTCAGTTTGTGGTAGTGGTGGCTAGAGATGTTACGCTCCCTCGCTTGAGCCTGGATTCAGTCCATCTCCTGGGTGGAAATGACCCACCTTGCAGTCCTGTGGGATCCACACCTTCCTTTGCTATATACCAGTTCCCTGTCACTGCATGTGGCACAAGCATGATGGTGAGTAGCTGCTTGTGGTTCTGTTCTGCATGGCTTAGACTGGACTGGATGCCAACTGTTACTATTTGCAGGAGGACAGTGGATATGTGGTGTATGAAAACCGAATGACTTCTTCGTATGAAGTGGGTGTTGGACCACTTGGTTCCATCACAAGGGACAGCCATTTTGAGTAGGTTTTTTGTTTTAAGCATGAATGTTAATCCTTGGCAAATGCTACAAGCTCACTGTTTGTCTAGGCTTCTCTTCCAGTGTAGGTACTCTGCTACTTCTGTGGAAGCTCTGGTTGTGGAGGTCAATGCAGTTCCTGCACCTCCACCAGTAGCAGCTCCTGGACCCCTCAGGGTGGAGCTTAGACTGGCAAGTGGTCAATGTGTCACCAAAGGCTGTGCAGAAGGCAAGTGTCCCAAGTATGCCTAAGTATTTTCTAAAACTCCAGGTTGCAGATGTTTCTAGTTAAACGCCAGTGTTCTTCCTCAGGGGATGAAGCGTACACGTCCTACTACGGTGACTCTGATTATCCAATCACAAAAGTCCTGCGGGAGCCTGTGTTTGTTGAGGTGCACATTATGGAGAGGACTGACCCCAACATTGTCCTAATGCTGGGACGTTGCTGGGCGACATCAACCCCCAGTCCACTCAGTCTACCCCAGTGGGACCTTCTGGTTGATGGGTGAGTAAGGCCAGTCTTTATCAATCTAGTGCTGTAAGGCACTTCTGACTGCCTCGCTACATTTCAGATGCCCTTACCGGGATGACCGTTATCTGACCACATTGGTTCCGGTGGCTGGATCTTCTGGTCTTCAGTTCCCAACCCACTACAAGCGCTTTGTTGTGAAGATGTTCACATTTGTGGATCCAGCATCACTGGATCCTCTACAGGAAACCGTATGCTCTGCAGCTTTCCCTGAATCCTTTAGTTTTTATAGTGACTTCTGTGGCTTAACCGTTTCCCCCTCTGTTAGATCTTCATCCACTGTAGTACAGCGGTGTGCCATCCCTCTTCTGGCTCATGTGAGCAAAGCTGCGCTAGGAAAAGTGAGTGCTTGTTGTAATCTGACTTCAGGAACCATGAGAATTTGTTTTTTAAATGCCTCATGATTCTACCACTTCTCTTGCAGGAAGAGATGCTAATGTCAAGACCATCTCTAGTGGGCAAACTGTGGTGTCTAGTGGAGAAGTTAAACTGGTCATGTGACTTCAGTAGTTTTAATAAATTTCTTAACTCAACCATGTCCCTTATTTATTTTTTTCTGACAGAGTTTGATCTTTTGAGAGTGATTTTGCTTGGGCCACTAAACTGGAGTCTTTTCTTTCTGAAGTTGTGCTTAACTTGACCTAAACAAACCGCTTCTGCCCAAACTTGACCTGTTTACCTCGCTAACCTGGGTCCCCGTTATGGTATCACTTGAGGGCTTTTGTTTCTCTACTTATGTTTTGAAAGCCCCCTACAGTAATGAGTACTGCTTTGCATCTGCAATAAAATCAGTATCTACCTTTTTTAACCCCAAATTGTGACCAGGCTTTTTGTCTTGAGGCTAGCCCCAACAATTATTGAAAAGTAGACTGGTGCTTTAAGAAGCTTGTTTGGTCCCTTAAAGGACAACTCCAGTGAGATATGAACCTCGGGTAATTAATAGATGGTTACCGAGTAGATCGTTCTCTGGATGCGTTTTCATGAAAATCAAATGTGGGGAGTTAAATCTCTAAAAACAGATTAGCTTATAACACTTGTCTATGGGGCAACGGGTAAGTGTGATTAAATCGCAGTTAAAATCACTAACAAGGCTCAAAATAGCCTCACACTAACACTGTAGCATAATGAGGGTCCCTACATGCAAACCGATGCATTGATAACTTTGTAAGTCTACAAACAGTTTAAGAAGATGCTTTATAAAGACTGCATTATGCATAGCTATCCATAATGGCTAGATGTCTTACGTTGGGGTCATCACCGGTGGCTATCTTGTCACAGTCAAGCTTTCTGTCGGGCTCTGTGGAACTTAATGTAAGCTGAGTGATCTTTATGAATATAATACTCTTATCTTGCTGAAATCTTGACGGATTTCCAATCGGTTTGTTTCTTACAAACGTTATTAACATGGCTACAAACCTGGATGCTTTAACACGCTGAAATTGCAGCTTTTCGTTTCGATAAACAACTTAATCGTGCAGCTTGTGTATCATGGCTAACTTGCGTACATGCATCATTAAAACACTGTTACGAGTGAGCGAGCTGCCTGTGACAAGATGGCCACCAGTTGCGGACGGCGACCTCCATTGGCCAACAGCGCACACGCGACATCTAGCCTTTATTATGTATATCTATGGCATTGTGTTTACGGTCAGGTGCCATCTTGGAAAAGTCTTGACTAGTCAAGCGACGAATGCTGTGCTAAGTGAGCTGGCCGATAGGAATTTTGTGAAATCTAATTATATGGACATTATTTTTTTATTTTCTCTTGCGTTCAGTGCTTTCTTCCGGAAACAACAGACCAAATGAGATTCCAAGTCAGTTCATCAGTGTTCGTGGCTCGACTAGTCAAGACGGTTGTCCAAGTTGGTGCCTATCCATAAATGCTTAATGTACTGTGTTTATAAAGTATCTTATTAAACTGTTTGTACACTTACAAAGTTCTCAATCCTTTGGTTTGCATGTAGGGGCTGTCATTATGCTACCGTGTTAGTGCAAGGCTATTTTGAGCCTTGTTAGTGATATTAATTAACTAGTGATTTAATTTCACTTACCCTTTGCCCCATAGACAAGCGTTATACGTGACTTCACATTTGATTTTTATGAATACGCATCCCAGAGAACGACCTACTCAGTAACCATTTGTTAATTATCCCCAGGTTCATTTCTCACCGGAGTTGCCCTTTAACTGGTGTATCCAACCTGGGTGTTGTCTGAGGGCTCATTTACACCAGTTACTAAAAACATTTATCAGTCTGCTATCAAGTGGACTATGCTAAATGCATGTGGCTGGGGTGTAAACTGGTTTGAGCTTGTCCTTTTAACAATTTTAACCCTAACCTTCACTCATGAAAGGTCTTTTATAAATTGTGTCCAGAGTGTGACATTAACCAGTCTAAACCCTGTCAGTTCTTGTGTCGATTTGGACCATAAACTGCTGACATTAAAGAATAAGGAGCTGAGGGCAAGTGGCCAAATGAATGGCGGTTTCACTTAACCTTTTCATGCACTTCCCTCATTCTTCCATCAGTGCCATTGACATGGCTGTGCATTACATCATTGCTTTCATTGTGATTACCCACTACTGGTGGAACCCTGGCAATTGCTTGAATTGGAAAGTACCAGTGTTGGGAAGGTTACTTTGGGAATGTAATTGTTACAGATTACAAGTTGTGCTATTTAAAATGTGATAAGTAGTGTAAATATTCCAATTAAAGTAATGTTACTGCTTACATTTGATTACTTTTCTAATTTACAGTATTGAAATTCATTTCACTTGCTACGGTGGCATCTCTGACAATGTAGTCTTATGCTTTCAATGGTAATGTGGATTGATGCAATTGGCAGACATGATGCGCTGTGCTGCAAATTCAAACGAGAACCAATCAAAAACATGAGAATAGAATCGCTTTACTATTACAGCCTTTAGGTTTTTTACATTCGCTAGGACCCATTTCTCAATACATTTACATTTAATCAGTTAGCAGACGCTTTTATCCAAAGTGAGGAGAGCAATAGAATCAACCAGGGCAACAGTGTGCAGGTGCTGTTACAAGTCTCAGTTAGTCTATGACAGTACTTCTGTTCGTTTTGTTTTTAAGAAAAAATTATAGAACAGGTAAGTGCAAGTCTTAAGACTAGCACTTACCTATTCTATACCTATTCAATACTTGGGACACTTTTTTTAAACTTCACACCGTGATCACAGCATCAGTCTATGTGAGCTAAATTGTGGTTAATTTATTATTGCTTTGCCACCACCACCTGGTGGCCTATAACAGTGAATAGTGGTAAAGGAAGGAGAAATATGGCAGTCACTTCAATGTGCCACACTTCCTGCTGCCAGCAGGTGGCGCTGTGACTATAACTGAATTTTAGCATATACAGTAGATGTCTTCAGGTCAGCTCTTTTATCAAATGTGAAGTTTAGGGCAGATTGGACATTGTATGCCTGAGTTCTAACAACTTCCTGTTTCATGGCGTTAATCACATACATTAGCACTTAACCAAGTGTTGCGTGATTAAATGCGTTTCTAGCATGTTTGGTACTTTGTGGAATATTTAAACGTGTTTCTGGGAGTGAATTATGGTGTAAAGCATACCGTTTCCTCTTGACAGTAAGTGGTGCTATGACTAACATGCAGACATCTTCAGGACAGGACTCTAATAAAACAAGTGACGTTTGAGGCAGATCAGACACTGTATGCTTGACTTACAACAGGGTCATGTTTCATGGAGAAACATTGAACTTTGTCCGGCCACCACGGACACACCCTTCAGTGAAACCTCAAGATCTTCACAAGTTAATATCCCCAAGGCCTTTAGATTAGACTGACAAAATATGATGATGATCTGATTAAATACCTTGGAGGAGTTTGTTAAAGTACAACATATGGAAATGGCAAAAACTGCAAACATTTTGCAGAGAAAATTCATAATATCTCACTTCCTGTTGGGTTTTCACTTTTCAGACTTTGCTTCTAGAGACTTATGTAGCTATTGGGCTGTTAAATGTCACAAATTTCATACTTGTACATGAAACGTAGTGCGAATGGCACTGAATTTAAATTTAATAGGTGGTGCTAGAGAGTCATTTTGCCACACCTAATTCTGAAACGCAGATGTCCACCACTTCTGATGCTTGTGCATCGAGTATGTTTAGGCCCTCAAAAATGTGATTAATTTCAGAGAAAAACAATAATAGGTAGGATAAGTAGGAACTAAAGCTAGATTCGGACGTGCCTTTATGCCTTCCTACCTTGAAATGTGTCCTCCGAGGGCAACATTTTCCAGGTTTCGGACAGCCAATGAGATTTTTTTTGGTAGGATAAGCTCCCATTTGGGCAAGTCTGGAGAATCATGACTGTTAATGAAGAGGGAGGGATTATCGTTAATTAGCCGAAATCTGTAGAATACAAATAGACCAAAGGACATCATCTCAACAGTGTGACTAGCTGTTGAACAATGGCAGGAAGTTGGTGTGCTGTTCAATATCTTGCACTTTGTGTGTGGTTTTGTGCTTTCGGTCATGCTGTTCCACAGTGGAGTAATCTGCCCCAGAATCCTCAAGCTCTGATGTTACAGCAATCTAACCAGTGGGTTCAACAACAATCTAGTCAAAGGGTTCCTCAGCAGGTTCAACAGCAAACTAGTCAACAGGTTCCTCAGAAGTTTCAGCCCAAGCAGCCAGTGGTGCAGACAGAGCCCCTTGACAAATGTGCTGTAGCTGATCTTGAACAGATCCAGTGTGGTCCACCTGGTATCAGTGGTGCTGAGTGTGACGCTATCAACTGTTGCTTTAATGGACAGCAGTGTTTCTATGGGAAGGCAGGTAAGACTGACTCAATGTAACTGTGTTCCTGTTAAATTGCTCACCCATAACCTTCTCTTGTACCTTGTTCCAGTGACTGTCCAGTGTATAAGAGCTGGTCAGTTTGTGGTAGTGGTGGCTAGAGATGTTACGCTACCTCGCTTGAGCCTGGATTCAGTCCATCTCCTGGGTGGAAATGACCCACCTTGCAGTCCTGTGGGATCCACACCTTCCTTTGCTATATACCAGTTCCCTGTCACTGCATGTGGCACAAGCATGATGGTGAGTAGCTGCTTGTGGTTCTGTTCTGCATGGCTTAGACTAGACTGGATGCCAACTGTTACTATTTGCAGGAGGACAGTGGATATGTGGTGTATGAAAACCGAATGACTTCTTCGTATGAAGTGGGTGTTGGACCACTTGGTTCCATCACAAGGGACAGCCATTTTGAGTAGGTTTTAAAAAAATATATATATATATTTTTAAGCATGAATGTTAATCCTTGGCAAATGCTACAAGCTCACTGTTTGTCTAGGCTTCTCTTCCAGTGTAGGTACTCTGCTACTTCTGTGGAAGCTCTGGTTGTGGAGGTCAATGCAGTTCCTGCACCTCCACCAGTAGCAGCTCCTGGACCCCTCAGGGTGGAGCTTAGACTGGCAAATGGTCAATGTGTCACCAAAGGCTGTGCAGAAGGCAAGTGTCCCAAGTATGCCTAAGTATTTTCTAAAACTCCAGGTTGCAGATGTTTCTAGTTAAACGCCAGTATTCTTCCCCAGGGGATGAAGCGTACACGTCCTACTATGGTGACTCTGATTATCCAGTCACAAAAGTCCTGCGGGAGCCTGTGTTTGTTGAGGTGCACATTATGGAGAGAACTGACCCCAACATTGTCCTAATGCTGGGACGTTGCTGGGCGACATCAACCCCCAGTCCACTCAGTCTACCCCAGTGGGACCTTCTGGTTGATGGGTGAGTAAGGCCAGTCTTTATCAATCTAGTGCTGTAAGGCACTTCTGACTGCCTCGCTACATTTCAGATGCCCTTACCGGGATGACCGTTATCTGACCACATTGGTTCCGGTGGCTGGATCTTCTGGTCTTCAGTTCCCAACCCACTACAAGCGTTTTGTTGTGAAGATGTTCACATTTGTGGATCCAGCATCACTGGCTCCTCTACAGGAAACCGTATGCTCTGCAGCTTTCCCTGAATCCTTTAGTTTTTATAGTGACTTCTGTGGCTTAACCGTTTCCCCCTCTGTTAGATCTTCATCCACTGTAGTACAGCGGTGTGCCATCCCTCTTCTGGCTCATGTGAGCAAAGCTGCACCAGGAAAAGTGAGTGCTTGTTGTAACCTGACTTCAGGAACTGAGGTTTTTTCTTTTTAAATGCCTTATGATTCTATCTTTTTTTTTTTTTTTTTTTTCTTGCAGGAAGAGATGCTAATGTCAAGACCATCTCTAGTGGGCAAACTGTGGTGTCTAGTGGAGAAGTTAAACTGGTCATGTGACTTCAGTAGTTTTAATAAACTTCTTAATGCAACTTTTTTTTTTTCAACTGAGTTGGTTCTTTCATGACCATTTGATTATTGTGCCACTACTAAACTAGTGCCCTTTTTTGCTTCAAGGTTGTGCTTGACATAAATTAAATTTCTATTGCAAAGTAGAATTGGTAAAAATTTGCTTTAACTGCTTGTTAGTCCCTAAATTTATCCCACCTGGATTGCTGAGGCCTTGTTCACACCTGGTACTAAAGCATTTAGCAGTCCAATCACAGGTGGACTACACAATAGATGTAAATGGGGGCTGTTTTGAGAATTTGTGCCTTTTTTTTATTAACCTTCACTCATGGAAGGGGTTCTTTTATAAACCCTTTCCAGAATGACATTATCCAGTACTAACCCTGTCATGAGGGCAAGTGGACAAATTAATGGTTTCAATTCCTTTTTGTATGCCCTTTCCTCACGATCTTCCCTCCTTGTTATTGACTTGGCTGTATGTTAAAATCACCATGGCAAATTTTGAACTTTTGCAGTACAATCGACTTGGCTGTAAGTTATTTCAACTTAAATTATGTTAAACTGACTTTAAAAAATGAGTTACATCTTTTATAACTAATAAAAAGAAGTTTAACATTTAACTTATTTTGATAAGTTAAAACAATGTAAAAATAAATGTTGTCATAACTTTTTGAACATATACTTTTTTTTTTTACAGTGTAGGAGGAGTTTGTTGAAGTACAGTGTCTGGAAATGACCAACTGAAAGTTGCAGAGAATTTAAAGGGGGGGTGAAATGCTGTTTCATGCACACTGAGCTTTTTACACCTTTAAAGACTTGGATTCCCATCCTAAACATAGACAAAGTTTCAAAAACTAATGTTGGACGTTTGATGGAGTATTTCTGTGTTAAAAATACTCCTTCCGGTTTCGGCAAGGTTTTTTTTTCGAGTATGGGTCTACTTGACGTTAAATAGAGCGGAAGGTCCTTGTATGGGCCGTACGGGCTCTTCTCCCGGAAGGGTGCGCGCGTGACTAGAGGGAGAGAGCGGAAATGCACGCTGTAAACAGTCTCTCAGGTGCAGATCCAGTCGTCCGTGAACACTTATGTCGCGCCGCGCTCCACTTTATTCCTATGGGTGACGGCGAGTGACTTCAACGCTTCAGCACAGCATTCCGGGAAAGCAGCGCTGCATTTGAACCGATTTGAACGCAGAAATGATGGGAAGCTTCAAGGCATTGCTTCAGTCGCGTCGCAAAGTGGATTTCCACGGTCACTGCTGTCACAGGACTTCACCAAATCATACCAAAGAAGTGTTTTTGACAGAGCGGTCCTGCTTTGGAAGATGCTGGTGAGTAAATCAACTTCAAATGTCTCTGCTATTGGCTACCGTCGCATGAGTAAACATCAGTAAACGATACGATCGCGTGCTTCGTCATTCAAATGCGCTAACGATTACTCCATTGTTGTTCTGTATAACGTTACACTATTCTGACTCTGACGTGCAAAACCGTTTTGCTTGCTACCTCTAAGGTCTAGTCACATACAATAGTCCATAAACCGAATCATGTCCTCATAAACTGCACGTAAAGACACACAAAGGCCCCTAAATACAGTACATACCACAGAGACGGACATCCTGATGTTGCCGTTTCTCCTGTTCAATTTATTTCAGCCTCAGATTTGATTGTGGATCATTATCTGTATTAGCTGAGATAGATGGGTTTCTCCACGCTTGAGGACGTCACCGCTTTGCGCTCCGCCCACACGATACGCCTCCAGGCGCTCGGTTTTTTCCGGAAAGACTCGGTACAGCCCATATTTCTTTTATAAATATGATAAAACTAAAGACTTTTCGGAGATATGAAGGATGCAATACTACTCTATAGGTACTCAAGATTGACATGAGATTGACTGAAACTGAGTGTTTCACCCCCCCTTTAAGATATCTCTACCTGTTCGGTTTTGTGTGTAGGCATTGGGCTGTTGCATGTTCTGAATCTCATACTTGTATTTGAAATGTAGTGAGTGACACTTAATTTTTGTAGGTAGCCCTATCAAGCCATTTTGACACCCAATTCTGAAACCCATATCAGATGCGCATTCTTGCCACTTCTGATGCGTAGGCAAATTTTTCATGAGTTTTTTTTAGTGTGTTTAGGCCCTGTAATGTAATTAGTTTAGGGGAAGAATAAGAGAAAAGTGATTAAAATGGTGAAAAATAAATGACACTAAGGTATACATTTTCCCACATATAAACATGTTAAACAACATTTAAACATATAACAATGGCTTAATGTTGAAGGCTATTTTGCACATCAACTACTACTTTGTGCATTATTTGCATGTGCACGTGTGGAAGAGACATTTGGGGTTGAGATTGAGTTATTTATAGTGTGTGTGCTGTTTGCTGAAGCAGAGACATTACATCAGTGTCGGGTCAAAGAAAATTCCTGGACAAATGCCAGAAAACCACCTTGGTCACCACGGCAACAGCTGATCCCTCCGGTCTGATCCAACAAGACCTTCGTGTTTCGGAAAGCAGCAAAGGGCAAATGAAGGGTGTGGACAAGACTTCCTACAGCATTACTAACATATAAATGAAGGTAATCTGGAAAAGAACAGCATTTATTGGAACGATGATGAACTGGCGACAGGGTCATGGCTCATTGATGCACGTGGGGAGTGAAGGCTGGCCTGGGTGGTCCGATCAAACAGATGAACTACTGTAGCTCAAAGTGTTCAATAAGTTAATGCTGGTTCTGATAGAAAGGTGTCAGAATACACAGTGCATCGCAGTTAGTTGGGTATGGGGCTGCATAGCCGCAGACCAGGTCAGGGTTACCCTGCTGAGCATCAGAACTGGACCATTGCGTAATGGAAGATCATGTGAATTTCTTTTACATCATGTGAATGGCCAGGTGTGTGCATCGCTTACCAGGGAAACACATGGCACCAGGACTGTGGAAAGAAGGCAAGCCAAGGAGTGTGATGCTTTGGGCAAAATCATACAGTCATTACTGGAGAGGGTTCAAATATGCAAAAGATGCTGGAAAACTGAAGATTTTTCAGGACCAGGAGGATTTTTCTGAAGAACGTTGGTCAGTTTAACTGCTCAGGACAAGCAAGAGACTCAAGAACCATCACAAAACAAAAAAACAGCTGTGGATCATTAAAAAATTCTGCAAATGTTTTTGGTCTTGTGGACTATATATGTAAACATATGTAAAATATCTTATTCAGGACAGTACTAATAAAAAAAATAACATGCATTTTGTATGATCTCTCTTATTATGTTAAAATCATTAACATTTTGTGAAGTCTGCAAGGGGTATGTAAACTTTTGAACAAAACTGTATTATTATTTTTTTCCTACTATGGAAGTCAATGGGTCAAATGTTTGGTTACACATATTCTTCAATTGTCTTTTGAATAAATGATGACAGAATGCCATCTATTTTTTGGGTGAACTATCTGTTTAATTTTACATCTAGAAAAATGTAATATTTCACCCTGTAATGAATAATTGGGCAAGACAAATACTGTGGTAAATTTTTAACATGTGTCTACATGTATAGTGATTTCTGCTCATCTGACATACTTCAGCATGTTGAAACACACTGATGTTCAGAGTTTTGCCCTGCTCAAGATAGGCCTTTATTCTTCAAACATCTTAAGCTTCTCATGGGTTTAACCAGCTTAATGGCTTATGTCTAGCAAATTATATTTATGTCCTCATTATGTTGTAACCTTTATATAATGACTATACGATTCAGCAAAGAACTCTCTTTATTTTGTCCTGTTGTGATTGATTTGCAATTTAATTTATGGACACTTAATATTATCCAGCTCATTATACGAATGCTTAAACAAATAGATGTGAAATACTGCACTGAATGCATTGAATGTGCATAGTGTGTACTTCAAATCTTATAAGTCAACTTTTTTAATTTCTTGCAGATAATAATATAATATTAATAAAATAAAGATAATGATCAATAAGTTATGACAACATGCTTTTACATTGCTGTAACTCATCAAAATAAGTTATCCAATTTTGTATAAGTTATACAAGATTCAACGCATTTTAAGTCATGCAGTTTAATGTAATTTAAGTGGAAATGACTTAAACATCCAAGTTGATTGTACTTAACAACTTTATTATTATTTTTTTTTAAATGTACATTTTGTAACAGTCAAATTAAAAGTTTTATTAAAGCCTTGTTTTAATAATATTTTGTCACGCTTTAAAAATAGATACTTCTGATGATTATAATTTTAACGTTTTATTTTGAAATTCCATTTAAACTTTTAAATCCAGTAAATTGCAACACTGTAAAAAAAAAAAAAAAAAAAGTTGATAAAAGTTTAAGGCAACCAGCTGCAGAACATTTTTTAGTTTTCTCAAATTAGGGTCAATAGTTGTACAAACTTTGTTTGAGTTATCTCAACTTTTTTCATGTTAAATAGTTAAATAAACTTTAAAAGCTAAATTTTTCATACAAAACATAAGTTGGATTTTTTTTTACAGTGAACTTCATTACAAATATACATTATACAAATATATAAATACAAGTTTTAATAGAAATTGCATTAAAGGTAAATTCCGAATAAGTGGGGAACAAATTCTGCACATTTTCATTGGTCAAAAATGGTCCCAAATAAGTGAAATATACTCTTTTTTTTAATACTTTTTTCAACTAAGATGACTTGGGAAAAATTATTCTGAATTTCATCTTTATTTCACTTTATCATAAATGCTTGTCAGTACATTAGCAGTCCACTTTAAACATTTCAAAAACATTAGAAGTAATTATTTTTTTTAAATGCATCCTTAAGTTTAACTAAATGCATTGTGCATATTTAATCTAGAATACATTTTCATCTAATTGTAAATAGCATGTGATTATAAGTGTCTGAAAACATTGCATTATCTATTTTTCCAAATTTAGCTTAGACCTTGAGTCAGAGATGTACAGTTGTGAAGCACAGTGAGCGTTGCCAGAGGTCATTGTACAAACGTTGTATACTGCGCTTGACCAATCAGAATATGATATAAATGTTCAGTTGGGTTGGCAGGAGATGCAGTGAGATCATGTGACCTGAATGAAAAGGCCGAGCACTGATGAATCCATGCTAACAGCTGCTGATGGGCTTCTTTTCTGATGCAGTTGTGTTTTTCTAATCTCTAGCATTGTCCTCATGGCTCGCCCTCTCCTGGGCTCAGTTATCATCTGACCTTTGACTTTGGTGATCATTATGCAAGCTTAGCTCTGGCTCCCATCTGCTGCTGTGCTGCCTGGAGTCTCTCACACTCACAGACAGACAGTGTTTCGCACGGTGTTTATCTGCAGCTCCTCCCTGCCTTAACAGAATTAGCTATACCTCAAATTGTTCATTTCATGCAAATCAAGTGAATTGATTTTTATTATCTTTTCATTATCTTGAGACCAGGGGTGCTGGTGGCTGTATTTTGAAACCCTGAAGTTGGGTCCTGTTGTAGCCTGTAAAAAAATGTCTGTTTTCTTTAGCTGTGGTTAGTTTTTCACCTCACAACGTTGTCCAAATTGAAACGGCAATATTATACACAAAAGTAATATTGAACACACAAAAAAAACGTAGGCTACTAGCATAAATTCAGGCCAGAAATGAGAATATAATTAAGATAGACGATTTTAACTAATGGGTTGTGGTAAAGGCAGATGTAGCCTATTTGCATATTTGTACACATGTAGACATCTGTAAAATGTAGTCAATTACTGTGTGTGTGGGGGGGGGGGGGGGGGGGGGCTACCTGGTATTTCCTCCCTATATATTATTTATTAAAGTTTGACCTTATGGGACATTTTTGGCCCTCAATAGGAAAACAGCTTATAAACCAGACTAGCCTAAATAAGTGTTTTGAAAATGTAAAATAAAACGCTGAACGTTTTCTGTGATGGGTAGGTTTAGGGTTATGGGATAGAATATACAGTTTATAAAAATCATTATGTCTATAAGAAGTCCCCATAAAACATGGAAACGTGTGTGCTCGTGCGTGCGGTGAGAGGAGAGATGATCTATTCGTATGTGTCTTTAAACGATTATATGGGTTTTGAAATGTCCTTCCTAGTGACCTTGTAATAACATGACTCCGGCTTAAAATGACTTTAAAACTGTCCATATGTACCACACGGCATGATTACAAATTTGTACAGATTTTTTCACAACTCATGAAGATCTAGGTAAATTAGAGCGCCCTCACGTCACATGTTGCTATGGTGACACGTAACGCGCCGCTGAGGCACCTGGCGCTTGATCGGTGAGTGGGTTGTGGAAGCGTTTGTTTATCTAATTAAACATTCAAATAACAAAACAAAAAAGTATTGAAAGAATATGTTTCATATGTGTATACAGGTTAAAGCTCAAGTTTCTGGTCCAGAGTTCGCCAACTAACTACTGGAAGCTGTTGTGTTACAGTGAGCAGTGATGCGCTTCATCATGGGCACGCGCACGGACCGCCTCGCGCAGCCCAAACCAAACATGCTCCGATTCCCAGACAGGTGCGACACTCTGCGGTACACGAGCACATTGCTTTATATAGTTGGCAATGTCCTATATATATCCGTGGCTGAATCCGAAATCGCTCTCTAAACCCTCTTTTACTATTACCAACGGTAGTCCACTAATATAGTTCACTTGAAGGCGTGGGTGAAAACGAGTGTGTGAAGCCGGACAGTCGTGTGTACACTTTACTCTATTATTGTGGTATTATTAAGGGTAAAGTTAGGGACAGGTGTGGTGGTGTGGGTCAGTTTAAGGGTAGAGTTAGGGACAGGTGTGGTGGTGTGGGTCAGTTTAAGGGTAAAGTAAGGGACAGGTGTGGTGGTGTGGGTCAGTTTAAGGGTAAAGTTAGGGACAGGTGTGGTGGTGTGGGTCAGTTTAAGGGTAAAGTTAGGGACAGGTGTGGTGGTGTGGGTCAGTTTAAGGGTAAAGTTAGGGACAGGTGTGGTGGTGTGGGTCAGTTTAAGGGTAAAGTTAGGGACAGGTGTGGTGGTGTGGGTCAGTTTAAGGGTAGAGTTAGGGTCAGGTGGGGTGGTGTGGGTCAGTTTAAGGGTAAAGTTAGGGACAGGTGTGGTGGTGTGGGTCAGTTTAAGGGTAAAGTTAGGGACAGGTGTGGTGGTGTGGGTCAGTTTAAGGGTAAAGTTAGGGACAGGTGTGGTGGTGTGGGTCAGTTTAAGGGTAAAGTTAGGTAGGGTCAGGTGTGGTGGTGTGGGTCAGTTTAAGGGTAGAGTTAGGGACAGGTGTGGTAGTGTGGGTCAGTTTAAGGGTAAAGTTAGAGACAGGTGTGGTGGTGTGGGTCAGTTTAAGGGTAAAGTTAGGGTCAGGTGTGGTGGTGTGGGTCAGTTTAAGGGTAAAGTTAGGGTCAGGTGTGGTGGTGTGGGTCAGTTTAAGGGTAAAGTTAGGGTCAGGTGTGGTGGTGTGGGTCAGTTTAAGGGTAGGGTTAGGGACAGGTGTGGTGGTGTGGGTCAGTTTAAGGGTAGAGTTAGGGACAGGTGGGGTGGTGTGGGTCAGTTTAAGGGTAAAGTTAGGGACAGGTGTGGTGGTGTGGGTCAGTTTAAGGGTAGAGTTAGGGTCAGGTGTGGTGGTGTGGGTCAGTTTAAGGGTAAAGTTAGGGTCAGGTGTGGTGGTGTGGGTCAGTTTAAGGGTAAAGTTAGGGACAGGTGTGGTGGTGTGGGTCAATTTAAGGGTAGAGTTAGGGTCAGGTGTGGTGGTGTGGGTCAGTTTAAGGGTAGAGTTAGGGACAGGTGTGGTGGTGTGGGTCAGTTTAAAGGTAAAGTTAGGGACAAGTTTGGTGTTGTGGGTGAGTTTAAGGGTAAAGTTAGGGACAGGTGTGGTGGTGTGGGTCAGTTTAAGGGTAGAGTTAGGGTCAGGTGTGGTGGTGTGGGTCAGTTTAAGGGTAAAGTTAGGGACAGGTGTGGTGGTGTGGGTCAGTTTAAGGGTAGAGTTAGGGACAGGTGTGGTGGTGTGGGTCAGTTTAAGGGTAAAGTTAGGGTCAGGTGTGGTAGTGTGGGTCAGTTTAAGGGTAAAGTTAGGGTCAGGTGTGGTGGTGTGGGTCAGTTTAAAGATAGAGTTAGGGTCAGGTGTGGTGGTGTGGGTCAGTTTAAGGGGTGAGTTAGGGACAGGTGTGGTGGTGTGGGTCAGTTTAAGGGGTGAGTTAGGGTCAGGTGTGGTGGTGTGGGTCAGTTTAAGGGTAGAGTTAGGGACAGGTGTGGTGGTGTGGGTCAGTTTAAGGGTAAAGTTAGGGACAGGTGTGGTGGTGTGGGTCAGTTTAAGGGTAGAGTTAGGGACAGGTGTGGTGGTGTGGGTCAGTTTAAGGGTAGAGTTAGGGTCAGGTGTGGTGGTGTGGGTCAGTTTAAAGGTAGAGTTAGGGACAGGTGTTGTGGTGTGGGTCAGTTTAAGGGTAGAGTTAGGGACAGGTGTGGTGGTGTGGGTCAGTTTAAGGGTAAAGTTAGGGACAGGTGTGGTGGTGTGGGTCAGTTTAAGGGTAGAGTTAGGGACAGGTGTGGTGGTGTGGGTCAGTTTAAGGGTAGAGTTAGGGTCAGGTGTGGTGGTGTGGGTCAGTTTAAGGGTAGAGTTAGGGGCAGGTGTGGTGATATGGGTCAGTTTAAGGGTAGAGTTAGGGACAGGTGTGGTGGTGTGGGTCAGTTTAAGGGTAGAGTTAGGGTCAGGTGTGGTGGTACGGGTGAGTTTACGGGTAGGGTTAGTTAGGGACAGGTGTAAGGGAAGTGTCAATAGTTAAAAATTAGCATAAATTAATTATAGATGTTGAGTACATAATAGTTAAGGCCACCTAATATAAAGTGGGTCCATTTATATATTGATAAATAATGAGTAATAATTCAGAAAATGGAAAAGAAAAGCTTACTCTGCTTTGAAAGGCCACTTGGAAATATGATATAAGATATAAAAGAACTTGTGGCAACATCCTCTACAGAATTTCTACTGAGTTTCTGTGTGTCCCAGGAGGATAAAGACTGTCATTCTCTCACATGGTCAAAACCACTCTGCTTGACCTAGTTTTTTAAATGAGCTGGTGTGTTTGCCCACAAGGGGGCTCTACAGCAGCAGATAACTTGGGCTTCTTTTTGTCAATTATTCATGCTTTCACATTAACTTGTCTCTGCCACATTCCCATCCATGTCTGAGGTAGTAACATTGCTGTGACATTGACCCCAACAACAGTTTTGGAAATGTGAAAAAAAAAAAAAAAAGGCTCCAAAAGAAGATTTTCACAGTGATGCCAAGAACCATTTTTGTTCTCCAAAGAACCTTCAAACAATAAAAAATAAATCTTAGTGTGAAGAACATTTCATAATCTAAAGAACCTTTTGTACATTGAAAAGGTTCCATATGGATGTTAAAAGTTCTTCATGGAACCATCACTGCAAAAAATGCATTGATTTTTAAGAGTGTATGAAGAAATACAGCAGCTTAATGTATTCAAACCACCCATTATTTATTATTTTGTCTTCTTCTGATACTACTATAGGCGCTCAGTATACTGGCTTGATGAACTACCAACCAGGTCAAAGAACATCTCCACAACAACCTTTGGTATGAGAATCACTTCATTTACAGAACGCTGTGATACATTATGAAAATGTTGCTTCCATCCAAGTAACGTCAGAGTGGTAAAAAAAAATCGAAATTAAACGCGAGGTTGCATATCTGGCACCTTTTTTGCTTTACTTAAACATTATAGTCACTTTTTTTACAATGTGAAAGTTTACAACGTGTGCACTGTGTATATCAATAGTATTTTAGGAAAGGTGTTCATTTAAAAAGTAAATTGAAATTGTCTCCACAGAACTGAGTCCTCGTTTGGAGCAGCTCGCACACAGCAAACAATCAAGCCATTTCTTTGAGGAGAGCAGGTGACTAAACTAATGCTTTTTCCATTCAAACTACTTAATATCAAGCAGTTCTTGAAGAAATAATGTTGCAAAAAAGGTATGTGAACCGTTTGCAGAATCTGTGAAATATGAATTTGTTTAACTAAATAAGAGAGATCTTGCAAAATTGATGCAATTTTTTTATTTTGTGCTGTCTTGAATAAGTTATTGTACATCATTTTTTCAATATATAGTCCAGAAGATTTAAAAAAAAAAAGATAAATATATTAAAATGATACTTTTCAAAAGTTCATGAACCATTGTCGTTCGCTGGATGATCCATGGCTGTTTCTTTTGTTTTTTTCGATGGTTGTTCTTGAGTCTCTTGCTTGTTCTGATCTGTTAAACTGCCCAACATTCTTCAGAAAAATCCTCCAGGTCACAAAAATTGTTAAATTTTCCAGCATCTTTTGCATATTCGAACCCTTTCCAGCAGTGACTGATTTTGAGTTTCATTTTGCATGATTTTGTATGATCCCTCTTAGTTTGTTAAACGTGCAGTATGCAACTTTTGGCCACTAGGGGTCACTCATTCAAAATAATAACAACTGACGTACTTTGGTGACGTCGGGAAAGTGCGTGGGCTCATGGGAGTTGTTGTCATTATTGCCACTGTCAACCAGCGAATCTGGCATCTCCAGCAGAAAACATGTTCACTGACAAGGTAATTGATTGTTATATTACATCTCTATTATTGTTAAGTTTAGTTACGGCTTTTCACTTTATGTAATGTCAATCTAATGAAATAGCAGCAAGCTACCGTTACTTAACAAACTTATCAGTAACGTTAGATAATGTGTGAGACAGAATGTTGAGCGGGCGGTCGCTGTGCCAACATACCTATAAGTTGGTAGGCTATGTTGACATATTAACCGCGCATCATAATTTGAGTTACTCAAATTATAGATATATTGACATGGCATCCGCGATTGTCGAACATTCTGTATATCAACTGTTCAATACGGAAATACATTTCAATTTAGTTTATCATTACCAACATAAAACAGTAAATGAGAGAACCAGCACCTGCAATACGTTGTTCATTGGAACACGCGCTGTGTCGCTCCCCACGTTCATCAATCATTCTAATAAACATTTATTTTGGAACTCGGAGATATATGAATAAGTAGATCATTATTAAATCAATATTATATGTAGCTAGTATTAACATATGATAAAAGTGACGGTCACCTTATATTAATTGACAAAGATAGTGGCATATTACCTTATGAAGCTAACGTTACTTTCTCCAGCTACATATAAAACCAATAATAGCTCGTCCATCTGCGTTTTACACATGACATCATCGTGTCACCAAATATACGGATAGAAATACTTTTGAATCAGTTTTTAAAAAAATAGCTCTTTCAGTCTCCAAAAACAGAGAATCCGCCTGTTTGAAAAGCCGATACAAAATGTATAACATTACGTATTCAGCTAAACGCGTCTCAATGTGGTCAAGATCGCTATGCAATATGCAAACATACAGCATGTTATGATTATATGATTATTATGTTAGCTGAATGGTTACTTAAATGACCTGTTTATTAAAACACAAGCGAGATCAGCATCTCTCTGCAGTCCGAGCTTGTCACGAAGATTTCGCCATCTTTCAAAGGCTTCTCCAAGGTTTACACGTCTCTTGCTTCTTCTACTGTCCCAAAATCTTCTCGGGTCATTTTTTTCACCCTTACGTTTGCGCTTTGTTGAGCTGACAAAACGTACAGGCAAAGAGTAGTCATGATCCATTATCATACAGACTTTTTTATACGGGGGTTCCCCTTATACTGTCTGTCAGTGTTCCTCTTTGAGTTTGGCGGTTCCGCCCATAGATATCTATGGTTCCGCCGAGTTCCGCAGGAAGCAAGACGCAAACGTGGATATGACGTGAAAGACTGGCGACATAACGGAAATAAAGACACGGTCCGTGTCTTCGAATTAAAATATTAATTTCTCTGGATTTAGAAGTTAATTAGAACTGTCGGGATAATGTAAACACACAACTTTAAAAAATATATAACATAGATATAGTGATCTTTTATATTTTTAATGCTGAAACATTACATATTGTGCCTTTAAAATGATTCATATTTTCAGATTCTTCAAGGAATTCACATACTTTTTCTTGCAACTGTTTTAATATAATTTCCATTCAACTTTTCTTTTTCTTTTTTTTTAATAAATGCATATGACATTTTTATAGCCACCTAAACCGTTTCACGTACACACTACTCACCCAAGCCTTCATTAATGCATATATGCAGCAGATGATGAGAATTAAGCTAATAGTCATCCATTTGATCTCTGTTCATTCATTTCACTTCCACAACAACCCATGATGCTTATCTCATAATTTCAGTTTCCGTTTAGACTTTAATCACGCAGGCCGTCACCAGCAGTACAAATACTGACGTCTTCATGCTATAACGGCTCTCCCGCTCACTGTCCTCATGGTTCCATTCAAACACTAATCTCAGTCTCAAAGCTCTCAACTGATGATTGCATCTGTAATTAGTTAATAAGCAAACATGAATCCAGCTCTCACAGGTGTCCTCTAGTTGATTTGAAGAAAAGAAGGAAGCTAGAAGATCATGATCACGATTCATGGCAGAAAAATAAAATGTGTAAAATAAAAACAGAAAACATTGTTGCAGCAACGAATCCCATTCAAAGGAAATGGAAGGAAAAGTTGAGTGCATTGCTTTGCATTTTACACAGTGTGGTCTAATCTTATTTTGCACATTTGGGAATGTAGTAGGTCATCCAGCTGAATTTTTATTTTATTTTTGCATACAGATAATTTGCATATGCACAGTATGCTGTAGAAATAGTATTATGGCAGCATGCTATTCTTAACATAGCTCATATGTCTGTCCTTACAGAAGGTCACCGGAGTGGACGGTTAGTGCAGCAGCACTAAAAGCATGTCCTTCTCAAAGAGTGTGTTCACTGGCTCTGCCTCGTGTGCCTGTTGATGGATGGCAGCCT
The DNA here is from genome assembly GCF_024679245.1 of Pseudorasbora parva. NCBI lineage: Eukaryota > Metazoa > Chordata > Actinopteri > Cypriniformes > Gobionidae > Pseudorasbora > Pseudorasbora parva. Next base: position 44,503,191 of record NC_090180.1, read on the forward strand.
GATCGCCCCCTTCTGGCCCCTGTGAGTAAATACACTACATCTAACAATATTTGAGTCAGTTCTGAATCAGTTCTGCACTCCTTTTAAAGGAACTGTATGTAAGAAATGTATTTCAGTTATCATAAAATGGCCCTGATATATCACTAGACGTTACACTCTAAAAAATGCTGGGTTAAAAACAACCCAAGTTGGGTTGAAAATGCACTAACCCAACAATTGAGTTGTTTTAACCCAATGGTTGAGTTGTTCTTACCCAGCAATTGGGTTGTCTTAAGCAACATTTAACCCAACCACTGGGTTAAAACAACTCAACCATTGGGTTAAAACAACTCAATTGTTGGGTTAGTGCATTTTCAACCCAACTTGGGTTGTTTTTAACCCAGCATTTTTTAGAGTGTTAGAAATCATGTTAATTTTAAATACTTATATCACTGACAACAGTAGTCTGGCCAGGATATTGTCATTTAAAAGTTGTTGTTGCAGCCCTCATCTGATGTTGACATGTTGTGTTTTGGCCTGAAGCTCCGCCCTCCACCTATCGACCAATCACAAAGTCAGTAGTGTTTCTGCATCCGGGTTGCCAGATCTGCTCTAGTTACCACAGCTGCAGATCTACAAACGATCCTGCTGATCCTGCAGCCAATCTGGCAACCTCGAGTCAGGGGGAGGGGGATATGGGATACACCGCTCTACAGTCATTTGAAAGTGATTGCAGTTCCAGTTTTGGCCACAATCTTACATACACTTCCTTTAAACAAAATATTATAGACAGAAGGACGGATGGAAGGATGGACAGACAGACAGATTGATTGATTTAACATAATCTGATGTGCATTTTATGGCGTGTAATATGCACGTAACCCACACCACTAACACTACCTTCTAATACTAAGAGGTTTACAGTGCATATCATATGCTCACAAAAAAAATTGTGTATAAATTGTACAATAAATACAATAATAAATACAATTCGTGCCTTAGATTTTCACTTATGTGAGATCATGTTGGTCTGTCTGTCTCTGTAGAAAGATGTGTGTTGATAAAAAGAAAGAAAGAAAGAAAGAAAGAAAGAAAGAAAGAAAGAAAGAAAGAAAGAAAGAAAGAAAGAAAGAAAGAAAGAAAGAAGTATTTAGAGTCTGGTGGTAAAATATACACAAAGTTTGGTGCATGTTTCAATCATGCAATCGTGAAATGTGTCCTACAATTGTCATGTCTTTAATGTAAAGCATCTAAAGCATATTATTTTAAAATGGTATCAAGAAGTATTAACAGGGTAATTTTCCCCTCAAGAAGTGGTTTATAACCTTTATCGGCATCAATAGCTGCCCCCAAACACTTCCCGTGGTTACGCATGAGTGTTTCTCACCTCTCTGGAGGAAGTTTCACTCCTCTTAGAAGAACTGCTTCAGCTCAGTGTCGTGTGTAGGCCTTTTCCACGCAAAGATTGCGTAAATGAAACCTTGAACATCAAAAAAACTGAAAACCAACCAAAACATTTTTTACCGACATTCAATATTGTCCAACCGCATAATTCAGAGAGGAGCAAAGACTTTTCACAGCACTATATTTCTGTGTTTAATAAAGAACCAGTACATACAAAAGTTTGGGATCAGTTTTTTTGGTATCACTTTGTTAATGTAAACACACATATATATGTATATATATATATATATTTTTTTTTTTTCTTTTTTTTTTTCGAACTCATACTTTACTACTATACCATTAGTATATTTTGAAAGCATGCATGTCTATATAAGCAAATTTTGGTTTACAGCTGTAAGGTCAACTAAAGACTATTATCTTTAGCTTTTATTTTGTCCAACTGTATGTTAGCTATTTTAAAACTGGGACAATCCCTTTAGTGTCTCCCACCCCACCTTCCTGTTTCAGTATGAAATATATTGCCAACACAAGAAAAAATATTACGTTCATCGACTCATTTCCTGGGCTCAGTGTATAGTAAATGTAGCTCGATGGTAAATGGTAAATGTCAAAGAAATCCATGCTATGATAGCTATGATTTGGTATGTACCAGTACTTGTACAGTATGCTGTCTTACTGCAAGTATAAATATTCTCACCTGAAGGGAAATATTTACTTTTAGTGGTCGCCCAAGTCTTCGAGTTCAAGCATGTTCGGTAGAGTGCCATGGTTTAATACATAACACATGGCAGATCTGGTTTCTTGTGCCTTTACAGTTGAGTGTTGCAGTTAAAACTGCCAAGCCAAGTCCAAGAATATGGCATTTAGCACAACCCAAGAAAGCGAAGATGGTGTTGACTCAAGCACCGAGCATTGACTCAAGCAACCACACGTTTGGCATTCCTACACAACCCTCCTCACGAATACTGCAGCTGGCCTGTGAGTCCGTATCACAGTTTGGAGAGCTTTGAATAGTCATTTTCTGTTTATCTGTCTCACCGTTTTCCACTCTCAGCTCCTAAGCAGGTTCATGCACAGCACACTCTCGCCAGGCCGGTCTCTTGGCCGGTTCCAGATCGTGTCCTGAAGGCTGTAGCCAGTGAGAGTCTGAAGACGTTGGCTCGACCCAAGACTCGTCAGGCCCTGTTTGAGGATTACGACCCCTACCGGGTCAGTCCTGCCGCCCGGGCCGCCACGGCCTCCCCCAGACTGCTGGAGCTGTCTTTACCTTTACCACGCAAATGTAAAGGCCAATGAACCATCATCCCTCCATCTTTAGTGAGGCAGGTTTTTTTTTTTTTTTTACACTTCTGGTCAAAAGTTTGGATTAATTAAGTTTTTTTTTTAAAGTTAAAAAGTTAAAATTAAAACGTTTTTTTTAAGTCAAATAAATCAAATAGGGGTGACCCGAAATAGTCGAAGATTCGATGCATTGATATGCGACCACCGATCTCACAGTCGAATCTTTACGGGTGTTATGAAACGAGGATCATTGTGAAACAAGCATTTTGGTAATATGGGGTGCTCAATATTTTAAAGACGTGGCGCGGCGCTGAGCTTCACGTCCGGTGTGCGATTCCCTTCAGGCACAATCGGCTTAAGACAGGCATGTAAACGCACTCAAAGTGTTCTTTTCCTCTCTAGGCAGGTATTTTTTTGGGGTTTATTTATAAAAATATTCTTTTATATATTTGTGTGATGTTCTGTATTTCGATCGCAGCTTTAAAATGTTATGATAAAACGTTTTACGAAAGATTATCCACCACATTACCTTTTATTTAAAACGAAATAAGAAAGCCATTGTCAGTTCGTCTGTCAGTTGGCAGGCAGTTTTGGTCGCTTTATTAAAAGTTGTTTCTGTGTGCAGTGTGTAAAGGAAAATAAAAATAGTTTTACCCTCCTGCTGACTAGTGTCGTGCCCCTCCAAACCCATTCACACACACACAGATGATTCGACTATCAATCGACCATAGAAAGATTCGACAATTCTGATTCGAATGTGAAAATCCTTAGTTGGGGACACCCCTAAAAATGTGTAATATTGTGAAATAGTATTACTATTTAAAATAACTGTTCTATGTGAATATATTTTAAAATGTATTTTACGCCTGTGATGCAAATTCATTCGTTAGCAGTCTTAAGTGTCACATGATCCTTCAGAACTCATTTTAATATGCTCATGTGTTATTATTGGTGGGACTCAATTATCAATAATGATTCTTATTAACAATGCGGAAAACAATTTTTGACACTTAATATTTTGTGTATAATCGAAAACATTTTGTACATTATAAATATTTTTACTGTCACTTTCATTAGTTTAATAAATGCATTTTTAAAATAAGTCATTTCTTAGTTTTTTTTACACCAAACTATTGAATCGTATCACAGCAGAACAACTGTTTTAACTGATAATAATAAATGTTTCTTGAGCATCAAATCATATCAAAATGATTTCTGAAGGGTCATGACTAATGGGACACTGAAGACTGGAGAAATAATGCTAAAAAATTAACTTTGATCACAGGAATAAATTACATTTTAACATGCATTGTAATAATATTTCTGTTACATGTCTGTTGTTTTCATTGTGTTTTTATTTTAGTTTTCCCCACTCTGTCTAATGAGTTATGTCATTCACCTGTTTCTTGTTATCGTCTCATTTGCTCAGTGTATTTAGCCTTCAGTTATCCCTCAGTTTTTGTCCATCTACGTTAAAGGGGGGGTGAAACACTCAGTTTCAGTCAGTGTCATGTCAATCTTGAGTACCTATAGAGTAGCATTGCATCCTGCATATCTCCGAAAAGTCTTTATTTTTTTAATAATTATATAAGAAAGATGCGCTGTTCCGAGTCTTTCCGAAAAAAGCAGAGCGGGTGGGGGCGTATCGTGTGAGCGGAGCTAAATAATGACGTGTGCGCGCTGCTGTTATTGTGTTGAGTCGAGTGCGTCGTAAAGCTGTGTCAACAGCGGGAAAAAAACTTTATTCAAAATAAAAATATGGCTTTTAATCAGATACAGCCGTACATCTATGATCCGGAATCAGACCCAGAGGCTGCAGTTGAACAGGAGCAGCAGCAAAAACGACTAGAGCAGGACGTCTGTATGTGGTACAAGTTATACACTAACTATATAATATGCTTAGCGGCTTGTGTTATTTACATATTTATACTTGAATTATATCGTCGTATTTTTGTCTTTGAAGGTGTACATGTGGGAAGTGCAGTTGTGCACGTGTGTGTGTGTGTGTGTGTTTACGCGTGGTTTGTGTAGACAATTGTAACGTTATTAAGCGGACTGGTTTTGCACGGCAGGCTAGTTAGTGTTTACATAGAAAGACACGGAATAGTAGCGCATTTGAATGAAGAAGCGCGCTTATTTAGTTCAACATATTTCCCCACTCTTTGTGTATTGTTGTTTGGAGTGCTTTTACAATAAACAAACATAAAGTTACACATAATGGCCAGCTAAACAAATGTACACGCACTACACATCGCATGCTCCATTGATCAATTTCTATATATAGTAATATATATAGTAACTATACGTGATCATGTTTGGGCTACTTGATGAGCATAGGCAAAAACACAGACATTTGAAGCAGTCTAACTCACCGCCCGCGGTTCTAACGTTGGGACCTTTATCGTTGGGACTGCTCCATCCTTCAGCATTAGGCGATTGGAAAATCCGGCATCGAGCTGGGCCTTGTTTATGAAACAGTCGGCACCGAAATGCAGCGAACAGATATAAACATTCGCACAACTCAGTTGCTGATCCGGAAAAGCAAATTCCATCCACTGTTGCCTTAACGCGGGGTTTTTGGGGAATCTGTGCAGGACTGTCTTGGTCTGGCAACCAAAAACGCACTTTTTGATGTCATTGTTAATTGTGCACATCACCTGTGCAGCAGCCTACGAGCCAGCGCTTTGATGGGCGTAGCCTGTTGCTTTCGCTCTCTCCCTCTCTCTCTCACGCTCTTCCGGTAGAATTGTCCGTAAGGCCCATACAAGGAAATTCCGCCCCCATTAACGTCAAAGGGGACGCATGATCGCAAAAAACTTGCCGAAACTTATGACTAACCGGAAGTAGTATTTTTGACAAAGAAATACTTCCATCAAACGTCCACCTTAACTTTTGAAACTTTGTCCATGTTTAGTATGGGAATCCAAGTCTTTAACAGTGTAAAAAGATCAGTATGCATGAAACAGCATTTCACCCCCCCTTTAATGTTTGACTGGGTTTATGTGCCGTCTATGCTAGTGTCCTGAGGTTTTTTTTTTAATTAAGTTCCTGTTTCCAGTTTCGTCGACTTTGTGAGCTTTCATTTCATTATTTTATCTGTGTTTTTGGTGAGCAGAATAGACGTTATATTAGTCAGGGTTTGTTGCTTCTAAAATATAAGGATGTTCAAGCATGCATTTCTGAAGAAAAAAGTTTGACAGCAACGTTAAATGTCTTCATTTGAGGAAAATTATATGTTTTGCTCAATGACATGTTACTGCAGATCTGAAATTGCTCCTTAAGCCTTCGGGCAAGCATAACACAGGTTATATTTACCTGTTCTGTGTTCACTGCTAAAGATCACGGAAGGAATGAAGAACATCAGGTTCATCTGTCAATATTAAAATCCATAAAAAATCGAATGTTAGTCTAATTTACCAAGCCGTATTAACTGACTTAACAGTTCCCAGGATTCACAAACAAGGTTTAATCTAGTCCCAGTTGAGCTGCAAACATGCATTTTATCCTGGGACAGGCTTAAGCCTTGACGGTGAAACTGGGCAAATTGGTGTTATGTTATAGGCCTATAAATTGGAATATTTTCAGTCAGTTATGCAATATCAGTTTAATGAATAATTTGTTTTAATATTCTGCAAACAGCAAATTACTCATTTGAATGTTTTCGCTTGAGCTTGACTTAGCTGATGTACATTATGTTGTGTTTGTCATCTTAAATTCTAAATTTTTCATCACAAGAGAGAATCATTTGTCATTTGTTCGTACGTATAATATGCCGTAAAGTGAGTATCATATGCACGCCAAAACTCATTTTGGCATATACATTCCACAAGATTGCAAACTCATACTATTTATACGCCATCATGTTAGCTCATCATGTGTGGTTTATTTTGTCATTTCTGTTCCAGGCCTTCTAGAAAGTATTTATAGATTATCTTTTGAACCACAGCACCAACCTCAACCGCCACATTTTCGGTGGTCTTGGACCAAGCCGACTACATAAAAAACAGCTCTTTGTCTGAACGTGATTCAATCACACAATGGTTAAACCCAATAGAAACAAACATGTACAAATAACTAGAACTTATTTGAATAAATGGTTTTAGTTTAACTTAATATTCTATTTTAATATTCTTTTCTACTTTAGTTTTAGTAAACTTAATATTCTATTTTAATATTCTTTTCTACTTTAGTTTTAGTAAACTTAATATTCTAATATTGTGTTAGTTCCATTTTTGCAGCCAAAACAGTCCTAATCCACTAGGGCATGGCCTTCACTATTAAACGATGCACACGCACACACTCGTCCATGTGATGTAAAAGAAATCGTGATTCGTCATACCAGGCCACCCATTGCTCTGTGGTGCTTTCAGCGGTGGACAGGGGTCAGCATGGTCACCCTGACTGGTCTGCGGCTAGACCCATACGCAACAAATTGTGATGCCCTGTGTATTCTGACACCTTTCTATCAGAATAGCATTTACTTCTTGATCGTCTGTTTGATCGGCCCACCCGTGCCAGCCTTCACTCCCCACGTGCATCAATAAGCCTTGGCCTTCCATGACCCTGTGGCCGGTTCTCCACTGTTCCTTCCTTGGAGCACTTTTGATAGATACTGACCACTGCAGACCGGGAACAGCCCACAAGAGCTGCAGTTTTGGAGATGCTCTGACCCAGTCGTCTAGCCATCACAATTTGGCCCTTGTCAAACTCGCTCAAATCCCAAAACTTGGTAAGGTATGCGTTTGAAGGGTTAAATACAGTGAATAGTATCAACAAATCAAATGTACTTTTTTTATTCCTTATTCATATGTTGTGTTGATACTTCCTTTTCTGCAGTATGCATTCTGTGTGCATAGTATGCAAATGCATTCTGTATGAAAAAAACTTACTAGATTTTACTAGATTACTAGATTTTAGACCCCAAATGTGCAGTATACAACAGAGCACACTCTTTATCCCACAATGCAATGCACAATAGTTTTTTTTGTTTTTTTGTTCTCTAAATGTTACATAACCAGTTTATTTGTGATACTAGTTGCTTAGTTAAGGGTGCTGTTGTGTTCGAAGAGCAATAATTGTGTAATTTCTCCTGGCTGTTCCACAAACCACAATTTACGTATGCTAATGTTTTATTTGTTTTTTGCAGAACTCCAAGGGGAGGTGAAACATTAATTTGCATGTTATTGAATGATAATCCGAGGCATACTGTACGTGTTTCAATATCCTGTTCTAATGGGACTTTGGGGGAGTTGATAGCTGAAATGTGAGCTTCCTCTGAGCAAGTGTGATTATTTAACATGCGTTTATGACAGACCAAGGGTTTCACAAAGTTATTTTACATAAGTACATAAAACATTTGAATCTGTTATCTCCATTTTCAATTTATTTCTCTGACTCATGTACTTTCACTGTTTATCATGCCACGTGACAAAAATGAATGGTGAAAACCGTAATAAAACTATGCAATGTAGAAAACAGTACAAAAGTCTTTAAATAAGCATTATTGAATGAAGGAATCTTGTGAGCTTGTCTTGCAAGGTTAAAAAAAGCATGGTTAAAATGCACGTTTGCACGGTTAAAATATAGCAAGATTTGAAGCAGCGTTTTATGTTATGTTTGCCATTTTGACTTGTGGTATGTAAAATAGGTGGTACAAGTTGGATAGCATGGACCCAAGGTTTCCCAGCAGAACATTGCCCAAAGCATCACACTGCCTCAGCCGGCTTGCCTTCTTCTCATAGTGCATCCTGGTGCCATGTGTTCCCCGTGTGACGCACACGCACACGGCCATCCACGTGATGTAAAAGAAAACATGATTCATCAGACCAGACCAACCTTCTTCCATTGCTCCGTGGTCCAGTTCTGATGCTCACGTGCCCCTGTTGGTGCTTTTGGCGGTGGACAGGGGTCAGCATGGGGACCCTGACTGGTCTGCAGCTATGTAGCTCATCTGTTTGATCAGCAAGCCATCAATGAGCCTTGGCCGCCCATGACCCTGTGGCCGGTTCTCCGCTGTTCCTTCCTTGGAGCACTTTTGATAGATACTGACCACTGCAGACCGGGAACAGCCCACAAGAGCTGCAGTTTTGGAGATGCTCTGACCCAGGCATCAAGCCATCACAATTTGACCCTTGTCAAACTCGCTCAAATCACCTCCAGCTCTACATGAAAGAAAATCAGTGTTACGTCTAAAACAAAGGAAAACTGGAGCAAGGACTCAAGTGCAGTAAAGAGGATGATTTATTGCAAAAACAAACAAATACAACAGTTCCAGTCTAACAATTCTAATTGGATTGTGTTGGTAATAGACACTTTCCTAGAGCTAAAATAAGTGTTGTGCCTCTAATAAGTGCTTCTGATCTTCCTTTTGCTTTAAATGATATGTGGAAAATACTGGACGTTTGCCACAGATTTGTCCCAACACATACAACGCAACCGAATGCTTTAAGCGCCTCCAAGCTCGTACCATACATTTTTAAGCGGGTCTATTCGAACGGGATTAGTATTACCAAGGGGGGTAACATGATCCACCGGAACACGATACACTGGAATGGAGATCGCCATAACTGGGAACACCGGAACGGAGATCACCGGAACTCGGAACACGATTCATAGGAACTGGGATCACTGGAACAGTGGAGCTTTGGAGAAAGCCATGTGCTCCTCCCAAGCACGCAGGACTGCCTCCACGAAACATCCCATCACAGCCCTCCAGGGATCACCGGAACGGAGTCCACCAGAACGCAATCTACCGGAACAGGGACCACCGGAACAGGGGCCACCGGAAATGAGTCCACCGGAACACGGACCACTGGAACTGAGTCCATCGGAACACACATTACAGGAACTGGGATCACCGGAACTGAGTCCATCGGAACACAGATCACCGGAACTGGGACCACCAGAACTGAGTGAGTCCACCGGAACACAATCCACCGAACTGGGGACAACATGAGACAGGACAGGCATGTGGTAATCCGCTAATTTTGGCCATTTTAAATAATTTATTTCCTTCTAGAATACTAAAGATTTTAGATTTTCAAGGATAGCAAGAATTTGTCACATTGGTGACTCTTAGTAATGACCAAATGTGCCACTGTGTGTGTGAAATATTCCATCATCACAGCATTTGTATCTCCACACGGGTGCTTTGAGGTTGTAGTGCTGAGTGGGATTTGCAATTACTTGCAGAATCATGTTTTCCATCAGATGTAGTTGAAAACACACATGCCCTCTCTCTCTCTCTCTCTCTCTCTCTCTCTCTCTCTCTCTCTCTCTCTCTCTCTCTCTCTCTCTCTCTCTCTCTCTCTCTCTCTCTCTCTCTCTCTATAATTATTTAAACAGCTTAAATCCACATCTGATCCTTTAAAACTCGTTATCAACCTCTAAACATCACCTGCCTGCATGTAGGCCAGTGATTTCATTTGGTTTCAGTCAGGGCCAGTCCTCAAGGGTGCTGGAGCCCTGAATTGCTCTTCTATCAGCTTGAATCAGTCGGCCCATTCTCCTCTGACCTCTAGCTTCAACAAGGTATTTTCGCCCACAGGACTGCCCCATACTGGATGTTTTTCCCTCTTCACACCATTCTTTGTAAACCCTAGAAATGGTTGTGTGTGAAAATCAGTAACTGAGCAGATTGTGAAATACTCAGACCGGCCCGTCTGACACCAACAACCATGCCACGCTCAAAATTGCTTAAATCACCTTTTTTTCCCATTCTGACATTGAGTTTGGAGTTCAGGAGATTGTCTTGACCAGGACCACACCCTTAAATGAATTAAAGCAACTGCCATGTGATTGATTGATTAGATAATTGCATTAATGAGAAATTGAACAGGTGTTCCTAATAATCCTTTAGGTGAGTGTGCATTATATTAATTCATTACACACTGACATATATTTCAAATGTTTATTTCTTTTCTTTTTGATAATTAGAACTGACAACTAAGGAAAATCCCAAATTGAGTATCTCAGAAAATTAGAATATTGTGGAAAAGTTCAATAATGAAGACACCTGGTGCCACAGTCTAATCAGCTAATTACCTCAAAACACCTGCAAAGGTCTTTAAATGGTCTCTCAGTCTAGTTCTGCAGGCTACACTATCATGGGGAAGACTGCTGACTTGACAGTTGTCCAAAAGACGAACACTGACACCTTGCACAAGGAGTGCAAGATGCAAAAGTCCAAGCACATTAATAGAGAGGTGAAGGGAAGGAAAAGATGTGGTAGAAAAAAAGTGTACAAGCAATAGGGATAACCACACCCTGGAGATGATTGTGAAACAAAACCCATTCAAAAATGTGGGGGAGATTCACAAAGAGTGGACTGCTCCTGGAGTCAGAGCTTCAAGAACCACTACGCACAGACGTATGCAAGACATGGGTTTCAGCTGTCGCATTCTTTGTGTCAAGCTATTCTTGAACAACAGACAGCGTCAAAAGCGCCTCGCCTGGTCCAAAGACAAAAAGGTCTGCTCAATGGTCCAAAGTTATGTTCTCTGATTAAAGTCAATTTTGCATTTCCTTACAAAACTAAGTATTGAGTGCTGTACATGCTCATACTTTATGTTCATACTTTTCAGTTGGCCAAGAGTTCAAAATCCTTTCTTTGTATTGGTCTTAAGTAATTGTCACATGCCTGTCCTGTCTTTTGTGCACATGTGGGTTTTGTCAGTATAGCCATTGTGCTTCTGTCATTGTTCGATCCCTCCCCCCTTCTTATCTCATTATTGGTTTCATTTGCCCCACCTGTGTTCCCTTGTTCCCTGCCTCATTTGTTCCCTTTTATAGGCTCCTTGTGTTTGTCAGTCTTTGTCGGATCGTTGTTACGTCTATGTCTCCCGTTTCCCCATGATTCCATTTTGGTATGTTTTAGTGGTGTTTGGTTATTTCTGATTATGTGTTTTTCCCCCTTATGGGTTTTTGTTTTGTTTCGTGTTTATGTTTTATTTTATAATAAATTATCATTTATCTGGACTTGAGGCCTTGCACAATTTTCCTTTGTGTTGACGTGACAGAACGATTCGACCACTTGAGGACTCAGCAGGAGTTTTGTTTTTTGTTTTTCCATTGAGATTTTTTCCCCAGTCATGGAGCAGCAGCATCCCAACCCACTGACTGTTACCAGGGTCCATCTACAGTCAATGGAGACCCCAGCCCTCCAAGTACTCAGGAACGTATAAGGAGGGTTTTGAGTTCGGTGGCTCCTGTTCTGGTGGACCCTGCTCCGGTGGTCTCAAAGCGGAGGAAAAGAAAGGCACCATCTGCGACTGCTCTGATGGTCCCGGCTCCGGTGTTTCCTGCTCCGATGGATTGTGTTCCATTGGATCTGAAATGGAGGAGTAGGAGAAAGGCTTATTAATTACGACAATAAATTATCATTTCTCTGCACTTGAGTCCCCGCACCATTTTCCTTTGTGTTGACGTGACAGTAATATTCTAATTATATGAGATACTGAATTTGGGATTTTAAATAAAGTTGCCAGTTGAAATCATCAAAATGAAAGAAATAAACATTTGAAATATATCAGTCTGTGTGTAATGAATGAATATAATATACACATTTCACTTTTTGAATGGAATTAGTTAAGTACATCAACTTTTTTGATGATATTCTGATGATAATTATATGACCAGCGCCTGTATATTTTTACTTTATACTGTCGTTACAATACATTTTTTCATTATAATATAAAAATATTTATATAAATGTATTATTACTATTAAAATGCCTTAGCTGTTGTAATGTGTGCATAAAACATTCAAATAAATATGATTGATATATGAGATGTGCAGCCTACTACTGCTGATATATATCCTGTTGTACTGAAGCAACACCCCAAACAGTGAGAGAGCGGCACGAACTTCCACTCGTCGCCACGCGTGTCTGGCGTTAGATCAGCGTCTGATTTTAGGACACATAATCACATCAGATCCCCTGCCGTCGCCATGTCATCGGCATCGGCATCACCGGACACTTAAAGGCTGTAAATGTTGTCCAGTATTCAACTCTCCTCTTCTTCAGCTTCACCCAGCACAGGTAAGCCACCACAGCCACAACTCGTGCTCATCTCGACTTCACGTTCTTTATCCTGCTTTCGCCATTTCATGTGCTTTATGTGCGCTTTCATCCATGCCAAATGTGAATGTGTTTTGACTTGATGACTAGAAAATGTAACTTCACTTCTTTTTATTATTTACCTGTTCTTTTTACCTGTAAAATGTGCCTTCGATGCCTGTCACTTGTGTCTTCTTTTTCTTCGTCTTCTTCTTCCAGTGATTGAACAAATTCTTCTTCTTAATATTATTATTGCTTTAATGATGTATGTATTTATTTTTTTTCACATATATTTATATGTGAAACATATACTATTTTATATTATTATATAGTTATAATGATATATTATTATATACTGTATATTTATTATTAGTATCATAAATATTGATCATATTAATTACGACAATAATAACAATAATGATACTATATTATTTATTTATTCTCTTTTTTACCATCTAAAAGTATACTTTTATGGATTCAACCAGTGCTGAACTTCTTATTGCTGTTATTATTGATTTTATAATAACATGTGTTTGTTAGTTTATTTGTATTTATGTGTGTGTTTGTGTGTTTATACATTATATATTAATAATATATTATTATTAATAATACCAATATTAACACTAATAACAACAACAACAACAACAATAATAACAATCATGATATATTCATATTTGTTTGTTTGTTTGTTTGTTTAAATTTATCCAGTAATTTGACTTATTCTTTTTCTTATAAATGCTGTTATGTATTTGTCTGTTTGTTTGTTTATATATTGGAATATTATATGAATACTATATTAATAATAATAATATATTAATCTTTTATTTTTATTTTAGCCCCTAAAAATGTTGCTTTTGCCCCACATGCTTTTTTGAATCCATACATCCAGTAATTGGACACAATGTTCTGTTTTGATGTGGAATATTGCGCAAGATTTTGGCTCTGAGCATCTGGTTACTTGATTTGTGGATGTCTATTTTACATTTTAGCTAAGATATTGTGATGTTTCTTTCACATGAGCAGAGAGTCTTCATGTCAGAAATGAGCCAAAGGAAGCTGTGTCGAGCTGGACTGCTGCTCTGGATGTGCTTAATGAACAGGTGCTTGGACAAGGGTAGGAGTTTTTATCATGTTTATGATGAATGTAATCTTTGTCTTGGGCGTGTTGTGGTGAAATCACATCACAGACCACCTTTGATTTGTAAGCATCCTTAAAAACCTATAATTGTGATATTTTGGCATTCAATTTAAGTTAATTTGTGTACTACTGCTTTTCACATTACATATTGTTCAAAGTTCACAAAAATGCATGTTACTATCAGTCAGAGATAATGTCCATATGGGAGTAATTAACAGATATATAATATTATTACATGACTGTGATTCCAGCGGTATGTTATTCCGATAACAACTGCCATATTCAGATAACAACCGCCAAAGTTGAATAACACACCGCTCATCCGGGTACTGTGAGTTTTCTTGACTGGTGCTACCTAAATGCTTAAAGTGTTAGTTAACCCAAAAATGAAAATTCGGTCATTAATTACTTACCCTAATGTCGTTCGACACCCGTAAGACCTTCGTTCATCTTTGGAACACAAATGAAGATATTTTTGTTGAAATCCGATGGCTCAGAAAGGCCTTCATTGACACCAATGTCATTTCCTCTCTCAAGACCCATAAAGGCACTAAAGACGTCGTTACAAAGCCCATCTCAGTACAGTGTGTCTACAATCCTTTTATGAAGCGGCGAGAATAGTTTTTGTGCGCAAAAAATCCCCCTAAATAACGACATATAGCGATGGGTCGATTTCAGAACAAAGATTCGAATGGTTATGAATCAGTGTATCGATTCATGATTCGGCTCGCCAATGTCATTGACATTTGTGTGAGCCTTCGTATTTCAACAAAAGTTTCTTAATTTGTGTTCCAAAGATGAACGGAGGTCTTGCAGGTGTCGAACGACATTAGGGTAAGTAATTAATGACAGAATTTTCATTTTTGGGAGAACTAACCCTTTAACGTGTCACTCTGCTATTGACTGCTTTCTTTTACTGTCTATGGTTGACTGACTGTCTGGTGCCATCTTGTGACTGAAACAGCTTTTTAAGCTTTTTACAGTAGATGTGTCTTTGTTTTTGAAGTGCATAAAAAATGCATCTGTCCGTCTTCCGGCCAATCGCATTCCATATTCAATTTATGGGAAAAGTGTTGAAAGTACCTGTGCAGTTCAGAAGGCCGTATGCATCTTGAACTGCGAGAAGGCACTTTCAACACTTTTTCCAGGGAAGGCGATCGGCTGGAACGTTACATTATAACGTTTTAAATATGGATATTTTTTAGACACAAATTCATCAATTCACTTCAGAAGTCTTTATTAACCCCCAGAGCCGTGTGGAGCACGTTATTTGACGGACAGATGCATATTTTATGGACTTCAAAAGCAGAGCTACAACTACTGCCAAAGCTTGGATTAGCCTGGACTTTTTAAATATAACTCCAATTTTATTCATTTGAAAGAAGAATGTCATATACACCTATGATGTCTTGAGGGTGGGTAAATAATGGGCTAATTTTCATTTTTTGGGTGAACTATCCATTTCAGCATTAATTTCAACATATATGGTAAAATAAAACAAATCTTTTCAGCAATAGATAAATGCTTAAATCAGTTTGGAACTGTTTTTCTTTGCGGAAGCTTTGCGGAAGCTTTGCGGAAGAGCTAATAAAATATTTAAACTCAAGACAATATTTTGTGTCTAATTTATTTGAGACAAGTAGCCGTGTAATAAGCTGGCTAATGTACATCCAGCCGGTTGTTATCACAGAATAACAACTTCGCGACGGGGTCCTGATCGCTCTGTCTGGGTTTATTCCGCGATAACAACCGGCTGGGTGTACATTATCCCTTACATAATAAGTTATGTGGTTAGTTAAAGGATTAGTTCACTTTTTACTCACCCCCATCTCGTCCAAGATGTTCGTGCCTTTCATTCTTCAGTCGAAAAGAAATAAAACATTTTGAGGAAAACAATCCAGGATTTTTCTCCACTTCAATGGCAACCAGCGTTACAAAAGGCTTCGAAGAGCTTTAGAGGCTCGATTCCAGCTGAGGAATAAGGTCTTATCTAGTCAAATCATCGTCCATTTTCGAAAGAAAAAAACATTTTTAATATACTTTTTAACCACAAATGCGTGGCTTCTTTGTTGTGCTTCTTCATGACATATGATGTTATCACTTCGGAAAGGTCCTGGCCGTGATATAGAGCTCTGGAAAAAATTAAGAGACGACTTAACATTGAGAAATGAATGTTAAGTGGTCTGTTATTTTTTTCAGAGCTGTATGTGGATGTATCGACCCAGTGCCAAAAACCTCATGTTGTCCTCCAACCTTAAAATTGTCCGACGTCGTTGTTATACCTCTATTTTTGTAAAGGACTTTTGATTTTTTCTTTGCACATTTGTTTTAACACTTGGATAGTACTTCCCCGCATTAATATAATGACATCATACGTCGTGAAGAAGCACACCAAACACCAAAGTCGAGCTTCTGAGTTAAAAAGTAGGTACAAATTATTATTATTATTTTAAATGGCCAATGGTTTGGCTAGTTAAGACCGTATTCCTCAGCTGGGATCGTGCAGAGCCTCTGAAGCTCTTCAATGTCCTTTGAACTGCATTGATTTGGACCTTCAACCCGCTGGCTGCTATTGAAATCCACTGTGTGGAGAAAAATCCTGGAATGTTTTCAACTGAAGAAAAAAAGACTTGATCTTGGATTAGATGCAGGTGAGAATTTTAATTTTGAAGCAAACTAATCCTTTAATACAGTTTATGCAGACACAATGAACATGTGGTAATGATTACAGCATATGATCATAATTATTACAAGACAGCAACCTTTCATCCAAAGTCCACCCCTCATATCAAAATAATAATACATATTTTAAGTCAAATCCGTAATTGCACATTTTGCATATGCATTTGACTGAACTGTGTAGAAAAAGCAAGAAACTTCATGGCTATTTTTTTTTTCACCCACACTGTATTGAAAGTATTGAGCCACACGTTAGCCAAAACAACAGGATAACATTGTTGCGAAATGGCAGTACAAATTTAGCACATACATAAATACTCAGTTAAATTCATGTTTGTGGTTGTGTGTGAGTTTCTTCATTATTTCCAGCACTGGATTATTTCTTGCCCTTTATCTGAAATCTGATCCGTACGGCTGTTTTTTGTGTCTACGTGTGTGTTCAGTTCACACACAGACTGCCGCATGTGTGGATGCTCAGTGATGTTGGTGTGTGTTGTCGTTACACACCTGCAATTTCTATGTCAAAATAGGCTATATAAGATAGAATGGGGCTAGTTGTCACACTGAGGGCTCAATCTTAGCTAAAAAGTTTCAACCAAAAGGTCCAAATGCTCAATAAATATACACAAAATCAAAAAAGACTAAACTACGTATGATCTCAGGTCCAAGGGTATTTACTTAAAAAAAAAAAAAAAAAAAAAACAGGATAGGGCAAGTTGTCACATGTTTTATATGTTGTTGTTTTATAAAATTGAATAAACTCAGAGACATATTCTGTGTTGAGAAACACTATTAACCATGGTATAACTCTCTCAGCAGCAACAGCCACTTCTTCGACACTGTCAATCACACACTGTGAGATTATGCAGTACAGCAACATCACCTGCTATTGGAAAACGACTGCCGACCACCACCGGAACAACAGCAGCTACAGACTGCAGATAAACATGTAAGCCACATCTCACACTTACAAAGTGATATAAAAGCCACCTATTATGCAAAATTCACTTTTACATGGTATTTTTTTACGTGTGAATGTGTGTTGGCGGTGTGTGTACACAAGTAAGGCAAAGCAGACGCACACCTTTGGAGGTGCACGTTGAGGGAAAACTAGAATTAAAGGAGAACAACTGCACACTCTCTTAAGCATAGACCATTTATTTTACCAACGTTTTGGCTACTATCCGATTGTGATACCTTGGCAAAGGCTACTAGGCAAAACGTTGGTAAATAAATAGCCTATGCTTAAGAGAGTGTGCAGTTGTTCTCCTTTAATTTAGTGTGTGCACAAAACCATGTTGATGATAATGCAAGGGTGAGAGTTTATGAACAAGACTTTAATGCGCACTTCTTTTATTCATCTCTTACATGATTTTGTGGAGTAAAACGGGTGCTTTATCTTTTGTGTAATGTACAATAAACTTCATAAAACTCATCAGTAATTTTGGCCATTATTGTGATGGGTCCTCTACAACAGGCTTGTATGATGACAAATAAGTTTTAACAGTAATTAAACTAAACTATACCTGTTCCATCTCCATGCTGTATATATTCTCTGGCTCTGTAGGCATCATTGTCTGACTCTGGTTCGAACTGAGCACAGCTACTGACAGTTTCTGTTGTGACATTTTCATTCTGTGAAAAATATTTTTTTTTTCATTTTTGTTACCTCGCTGCCTTATCAGAAAATGGCTTGTAAGGCAGCATTTTGTGCACAAAACTAATTTTGGAGAGATTTCTGAAGGCAGTGTAAACGTTTAATGATCTGCAGCAAAACAGAGAGAGCTTTGGTGAGAACTAAACACATATTTAATTACTACATTTTAGCTAGAAATGACATCAGAAGTGTAAAATATTGGTAAAAAAAAACACACAAACTGACCCTCAAACGCAACTTTCAGATGCCATCTTTTTTCCCCGCTGAACTGTCACAGAATGGAAAGCACAGGATTGTGGGATATCAAAGGCAGCGAAGGATACATATATGCGAAAAATCGATCAGATGAAGGTCTCTCAGGAGACAGGAAGTGAAGCTAACACTAGATTCGGACATGCCTTGATGCCTCCCTGCCTTGAAATGTGTCCTCACACAGTATTTTCCAGGTTTCGGACACAGCCATTGTTCTGAGCGTGAACTCTAGAAGCTCCGGCCTTCTTCTTAAAAGGGGTCGAAGGCACCAGCTCATTAGCATTTAAAGAGATACATACACAAAAATTAGTGTTTTTTTGCTTACCCCAAAAAGTAACATGCTGTAAAAAATTATCTGTGGGGTATATATTAAACTAAAATTTTACACACACTCTGAGAGTATCAGAGTATTTTATTTTACATCTTGTAAAAAAGGGCATAAAAGATGCCCTTTAACATTTGTTAGCATGATTTTGGACAGGTATCATAGCATCAGTACCATGATATTTATTAAAGTACCTTAAGGTAACTCAATACCATGAATTCAGAGTCATGTGAAAAAGAGAGTACACCCTTTTGAATTCTATGGTTTACGTATCAGGGCATAATAATAAAATAATCATCTGGACTTTTGCAGGTTTTAAAAATTAGGTAAATAAAACCTTAGATGAACAACAACACATGCCATATTACACCATAATAATAGTGTTATTTAACAAAAATAAAGCCAAAAATAGAGAATCCATGTGTGAAACTAAGCACACCCTATGATTCATTTGTTTGTAGAGCCACTTCTTGCAGCAATAACTTGAAGTCATTTTCTATATCACTTTATCAGTCTCACATTGTTGTGAAGGAATATTGGTCTTCTTTACAACATTTCTTCAGTTCATTAAGGTTTGTGAGCATCCGTTAATGCACAGCTCTCTTTAGGTCCTGCCGCAGCATTTCAGTTGTGTTCAGGTCTGGACTGGGCCAGTTCAATACCTTGATTCTCTTCTTTTTCAGCCATTTTGGTGAAGATTTGCTTGTGTTCTTAGGATCATTGTCCTGTTGCATGACTAAATGATGTAGCTGTCTGACATCTTAAAATATCCTGGTCTAGACCCTTCTGACATGGCTAATTATACACCAATTTCCCATCATCCATTTCTCTTGAAGCTACTTGAGAAAGTAGTTCAACTTAATAGTTATTTGTCATCACTTAACAACATCCATAATGAATGCTTCTAGTCAGGTTCGCACTCTAGTGCACAGACAGCACTAGTCAGGGTAGTTAATGACCTTCTTATGTCTGTTGACTCGGGATCTAGCTTCATTTTAATTCTCCCCCAGAAATCTCTGCAGCATTTGACACTATTTCTGCCATTATTCTCATCTCAGACTTTTCTGGGCCTGTTCTGTCATGGTTCGCAAAAGAAACATGAGCAGAGCATGCAACGTCATAGCTACGTTGTCAATTAGTAAGTCATGAAATAAAAGTAAAGGACCAATAAATCACATAATTGGTACATCATGTATTATCTAGGAAGGATCAGGACAGTTGCAGTTTTCATGTTTCATTAACAGTTAATGTCAGTATTATGTATTTACCATGATAACGGTTGTATCCATAACCCCAAAATGCCACCTTATTTTCACTTTGTCCATTTGTGAAATATTTCACGGTCAACTGGTATTATAACAAAGTGGAAGCAATTTGAAATAACAGCAACTCAGCCACAGTTGTAGTAACAAGTTGTAGACCATGTAAAATCACAGTGCGGAGTCAGCGCATACTGAGGCCATGGACTTTCTGCAGAGTCAATAGCTATAGCTACAAACTTCATATGGCCTTCAGATCAGCTCAAGAACAGTGTGTAGAGAGCTTCATGGAATGGGTTTCCATGGCCAAGCAGCTCATCCAAGCCTTTCATCACCACGTGCAATGCAAAGCAGGGGGATGCAGTGGTGTAAAGCACACCCCCACTTGACTCTAGAGCAGTGGAGACGTGTTCTCTGGAGTGACCAATCACGCTAATCCGGCAATCTGATGGAAGAGTCTGGATTTGGTGGTTGCCAGGAGAACTGGACGTGCATGACTGCATTGTGCCAAGTGCAAAGTTTGGTGGATGGGGGATTATGGTGTTGTAGTGTAGTTATAGTGTATATATATATATAATTCCTAAAAAATAGGTGGGTCATGGCTTGAAGACCTTGGGGAAATGTGGGTCTCATGGCCAAACCATTAGAATGTTGAAAATATTCTTGTGTTTAGCAGAAGAAAGAAATTAATTCAGGTTTGTAACAACTTGAGGGTAAGTAAAGGATGACAGAATTTTCATTTTGGGGTGAACTATCCCTTTAACATCTGATACCATAGTACCACCACAGTACTTAGATTTCTGATTGCATGTTCATGGTGGTTTTAATTGGCGTGACTACTGTCAACAGATATGCAAATTTGTGAAACTGATCATTAAAAATCATAAATGAATCAGGAAATGTGTTAAAGCTGCTTTATTCAAGTGTCATGCATTGAAAAGTCCATTCACATTTAATTTGATTGGTTTTCGTTTGAAATTAATTTACATATACATGAATACAAATCTTTTTAGCATTTTTAGTGGCTTTACAAACTTTAAGTCTACCACTAACTGACTCGTTATCTTGATGTGAAAGTGGTTAATGATATGTCAGTGTTGTTTTCAGAGGATAGAAAACAGATAACAGAAACTGATAAAAGTGCCTTGAAAAAAGTGGTTTTCATATTAACTCTTTGCAAGGGTTTAAAAAAGCACCTTTTTTCCCCTTTTTTTCATTTGCTATAAAGGTCGTTGGAGATGAAACAAGTTCTTGGTTATTTAGATCAATGTTTTGGTTTCTGGTTTTTGTTTTTAAACGACCTATTATGCCCTTTTACAAAGTCTTTAGACAAAGTCTACAAAGTTTTTTGGGCTCAATAGAATAGGTTTTATGCTTGAATGTTCAAAACACAATATTTTTTGCATATAGTATTGCAGCACATCTTTCCCAATCTGTCAGTAACGCTAGTTCCTGTCTATATGAAGCCCCTTCTTTCGTAAAGTGTAATGTGCTCTGGTTGGCTGCATGAGTTGTGATTGGTTTTGGAAATGCCTTTTTATTTCAAGTATATGTATCTGCAGGTTAGTAATAGGCGTTACCACATCAGTGGGCGTGGCCATAAACACTCAAGACTGCAATGGATGCATTTCAGAGAGTTCAGAAACAGTGACATTGATATCGAGAAAATCTCCCGTTGTAGTGACTTGTGGTTTGTAACTTTGCAGATCTTTACACACTAAAGAAAGTTTTACATGTAAAAAAAGCATAATAGGACACCTTTAAATCACACAGTTGGCTCTTTATTTGCAAACATGTACGTGAGTGTGAATATTCTTGTGTTATTCTGCACAGAATCAATTGTGACAGCCCCACTCCTGGATGTGACAGCTCCCCTAAACCGTTTGTCTGTAACACCAGTGGGTCTTATTGTGCCGTTAAGCACAATTCAGCCTATCACTGTTTCTGTGCGGACGTGGTGGCGTTCACACGCACTGGATCCTTACGCTCACCGCCATATTTCTTCAAAGGTCTCAACTCAGGTACTACATTTCACTAAACAACACGAATGTGCATCTCTGTGCAGACTGTAGCATTAAAACGGGAGGAATGAACACACTGGACATGTTTGGAATAGCATACTACTAGACAATATTTGGGGTGTATATTGGGCCTAATAACTTACATTATGTATATAATACCCAGACAACCCACAATACCGGTGAAAAGATTGGGGTCAGTAAGAAATCGACACTTTTATTCGGCAAGGATGCACTCAGTTGAGTAATAGTGACAGTAAAGACATTAATAATGTTACAAAAAAATCTGTTTCAAATAAATGCTGTTCTTTTGAATTTTCTTTTAATCAAAAATCTTACAACAATAACATCAACAAAAAAATGATGTATCCCAGTTTACATAAAATTGTAATGTAGCACAACTATTCACATCACATTTTTAAATCACATTTTTAAATATTTCAATAGAAAACACACACTGTAAAAAATTATATGTTCAAAAAGTTATGACAACATATGTTTTTACATTGTTTTAACTCATCAAAATAAGTGTTAAGAAACGTTAAACTTGTTTATATTAGTTATACAAGATGTAACTAATTTTTTAAAGTCAGTTTAACATAATTTAAGTTGAAATAACTTAAACATACAAGTCGATTGTACTGTAAATGTTCAAAATTTGCCTTTTTTTACAGTGCACATTTCAACATTTAATAATATTTCAAAATATCACTGTTTTTACTGTATAAAAAAATATAGGATTTTATTACAATACACGCAGTCTTACCAACCCCAAACTTTTCAATGTATTTTAGATGTCTAGTATGCTATGTATCATGTTCATGACTGAATATCATCCATATTCAGTCATTCACATTATTTCATATGCTATTTTTAATGCATAGAGCACAGTAAGCCCTATACTATAGTATTCCATTTTGCCATTGTAACAGATCAAGGTTGGTAGTGACAATGCAATCAAGCAATGAACGAAGAGTACAAACGCACATGCACACTTTGTCTATTCTTTTCATATGACAGTGAGACGTGTCTCTCAAAAAAACGTCATTAGAATGCATTATGCAAATGACTCATTTCCATCTATTGTAACGTTTACAGTCAGTATTCATCATGCTTTACACCTGTATTCAGTGCCAAAGGCATTTCATGACCACAGTCAACAAATACCTGTCAATAAAACCTTTTTTCTTTCGTATTCTCCTTATGTTTTCTCTCTCTACTGCAGTGAAACTTGCTCCCCCTCAGATAAAAAGTCTTAAGCCATCAGAGGGACGTTCTGGGTGTTTGCAAGTGGACTGGGGAACAACTGAGAGCCTTTCCAAAGAGGAGAAAGACCGTTTACGGCTGCAAATGGAGTTCACCACACATGATCAGGTTTACAAATATGTCTGTTATGAGCAAAGTTAAAATTTCATCATTTACTCTCCCTCATATAATTTCACATTTGATCACATTAATGACTTTCGGTGTGTTTCAAGAAAGAGAAGGAGAGTAAAATGATGATAGAATTTACCACTTTGGTTGAACTGTCCCTTTAAGAGTGTCACATTCTTTGTGAAGAAGTGCACTTAGTTGCACTTTCACTGTACTTCACATCTTATATATATATATATATATATATATATATATATAAACTGCATTTGCAGATAATATAATATTAATAATTCAATTTTTAAGTGTTCTTAAATAGAGTACTCTATCATGAATTACACTTTAGTACACTTTTAAAAAGTTCACTTTGCAATAATGTCAAATTAAAAGCTTTCATGTTCATTTAAATCATTATTGTCGTGATTTTTGATGTGTTGACTAACATACTATAGCACATGTAAAGGACTCGATCTATAGTGTGTTACTTGAAATTACATTCAAAATTAATATATTATGAATGTACTAAACTGCAACTTCATCACTACAAATGTGTCAATTAAATGCATGATATACAATCTTCGATGGAAATGACATTAAAGTTTATTTTTGCTTAGCATAAATGCTTGTCAGTACATTCAGCATACACTTTTTCAAAGACAAAGTAATTAAAATTACTTAAATGGGCCAAAAAGCCAAATGGGTCTGAAGTTCAATCAATTGCATTTAATATAACTTTAAACTATAATAAATGTTCATTCAATTGTTCGATTCAATTATTAAGGGTATTTTTATTTGAAGAAATTAAGAATTAAGATAAAAAAATAAATTAAATAAATAAATGTCTAATTTGCCAAAGACTCAAAATGTTTAAAATTTTTAGCTGCTCATATATTAATATGCACTCTAACACTTTAAAACCTGAAGCGTTGTGTTGGAATTCAGACTCGTCTTCAGTGCGAAGTAACCCTTGCCTTCTTTTCTGAGGCAGACCAGCCTAAAACAATTACTTTTAAAAATCTCATCCTAACAGTAAACAGAGCGGTGCATAATGGAGTGCAGTAGAGCAACACCAAAAATATCAAATATCGGGTGGGACAATTTGGCCATTTCTAATAATTGGAGGTACTTGCCCTTAATGCCTATGGGGTTATGCTGCTTTATATTCCTTTAAAGTATATTATGTCCATAATAAGTACTAATTTAAAGTCAATTTACACTGCACCAACAAACTCCAACCAACGGCAACAGACAGGGTTTTGTCAGATCAGTGTCTTACCCCTGTTCTAACCGTCCGTTGCTATTGGTTGGTGATTGTTTAGCTGATTGATAGGTTGTGGATTGTCTGAGAAGTGACGTACTGTAATCTGGTGATTGCCCTAGTTGGGTGGCGTCTGTCGGTGCAGTGTGAATCGGCCTGTAAAAGTCTTCTAAAGTGTACTTCTTTTACACAAAGGATTACACTGATCACATCAAATATTAGATTAGACTATTAATGAAACTCTCTCCTATGATCCTTTAGACTCGATTAAAGACTATACAAGCAAATTCCAATGAGACACTGGAGCTTTGTGACTTACACCCAGGATCCAAGTACTCAGTGAGACTGAGAGCTCAGGACATTCAGGCACACACTCACTGGAGCTCATGGACCTCTAAAGACACCACCACAGCGGAGAAAGGTAAGACTCTTATGGGGTCTGACATATAGAGCACTGCAGGGGCGTATTTTTGTAGGTTGGCATCACCCTGTTTCAAATTTTACAATAAAGACCCAATTTGATTTTTCCATTGGCTTTTAGATGAATGTAGAAAAAAAGCACACATTAACTTTTATGAAATTGTGAAGCCTTAATCGACAGAAGTAAAAGCTAAACACAAGGTATAAACAAACTAAACTACAGCAACTTAAACGTCACTTAAAAGATTTTTACTGTAAGATTATAAACTCAGCAAGGCTGTAAACGCAGACTAGTAGTAAGTAGATGAGTTTACCTGTTGGGTGTGATGTTTAATTTCACCAACAACCTCTGTAGTCTCATTTAGACACTTGCAATGTGTTTCAAAGTCAAAGCTTTGAAAAAAATGAAAAGAATTATGTAATTAATTTTTTGTCATAAAATAAAACGTTAAAATAATAATTTGAGCTTGGGTTAAACACAGACCTTCCAAAGACCTTCGACCTACTCCAAGTGAGATTCGAACGGGGGTATCTGGTGTGGAAAGTGGGCATGCTAACAAGAACGCTTAAGACTCTTGAGATCAGGGGAGTGAGGTTTACACGCACAGTATTTACCTATTCTTCAAGCGAAATTGAAGAACAAACTGGTATAGCGTAATTTCAAACTTATAATAATAAATCAGGCCGTAACTAAGTTTGTTTTGGGAGTTTGAAACAGCTTACCAAAGTGAACTTTCCGGAAAAGTTTGTTTGGGCTGATAAACACCTTCGTACTACCATTTGTTCTGCTGTATTTCACATTACACTTTTTTCTGACTCAGTTGGCTTGTTAAGTCTGTCAAGGTTAGACGTCCACGAGTGAAAACATGAACACACTGGAGAGCTTCAAAGTAGAAAATGAAGTTGTACTTCTGATGAAATGAGACACTGACACTGTTGTTCATGTTTAATATGGTAATGCTGCTTTTAAGCTATCTATTGTATAGAGTGATAACTATATTGCTGCTAAGAACTTTGCCATGAGTATATCGGGGTCTTTGCTGGCCTACGTCCGTTACATCTGCCATTTCAGGCATTTAACCAAAACCCATTGACTTCGGGATGATGGAGCCTAAAGTTCTAAAATATGAACTAATTTCTGGGTTTTCTAAGTTCCCTATTATGCTTTTTTTGGTGTTACCTTTCATTTAGTGTGTAACATAGCTGTTTGTGAATGTAAAATGTAAAATTCTTTCAAAAGAAAGGACCGATTCTTAGCAGCTGAAACGAGTAATTCCAGTCTCACTTCCTGCATTAACCTATGTACAGTGGGGCAAAAAAGTATTTCGTCAGCCATCAATTGTGCACGTTCTTCCACTTAAAAATATGAGAGAGGCCTGTAATTTTCATCATAGACATTTTTTTCTCATTCTGTCTCTCATAGTAGAAGTGTACCTACACTCAAAAAAATTCTGGGTTAAAAACAACCCAAGTTGGGTTGAAAATGGACAAACCGAGAAATTGGGTTGTTTGAACCCAGTGAATGGATCCATTCAAGCAACCCAATTTCTAGGTTTGTCCATTTTCAATAAATTTGCAAATACATTTTTAAGAATTTATTTGCAAATTAGGGTGGAAAATAAGTATTTGGTCACCGACAAAAAAAGCACGATTTCTGGATTTCACAGACCTGTAACTTCTTCTTTAAGAGGCTCCTCTGTCATCCACTTCTCACCTGTATTAATGGCACTGGTTTGATTTTGTTATCAGTATAAAAGACACCTGTCCACAACCTCAAACAGTCAGACTCCAAACTCCACTATGGCAAGACTAAAGAGCTGTCAAATGACACCAGAGACAAAATTGTAGATCTGCACCAGGAAGACATACAAGACCACTGATAATCTCCTTCGATCTGGGGCTCCACGCAAGATCTCACCCCGTGGGGTAAAATTGATCACAAGAACGGTGAGCAAAAATCACAGAACCACACGGTGGAACCTAGTGAATGACCTGCAGAGAGCTGGGACCAAAGTAATAAAAGCTACCATCAGTAGCACACTATGTGGCCAGGAACTCAAATCCTGCAGTGCCAGACGTGTCCCCCTGCTTAAGCCAGTACATGTCCGGGCCCGTCTGAAGTTTGCTAGAGAGCATTTGGATGATGGTAAATGGTAAATGGTAAATGGACTGCATTTATATAGCGCCTTTATCCAAAGCGCTTTACATTTTTGCCTCACATTCACCCATTCATACACCGACGGCGATGTCAGCCATGCAAGGCGCCATCCAGCTCATCGGGAGCATGCTGGGGTTAGGTGTCTTGCTCATGGACACTTCGACACTTGGTCAGGTGGAACCGGGGATCGAACCACCAACCTTTCGGTTTGTAGACAATCTACATGAACCACTGAGCCACTGCCGCCCAGTATAGTGATTCAGAAGAGGATTGTGAAAATGTCATATGGTCAGATGAAACCAAAATATAACTTTTGGAGGAGAAAGAATGCTAAGATGCACTATACTGCTGTGAAGCATGGGGGTGGAAACATCATGCTTTGGGGCTGTTTTTCTGCAAGGGGACCAAGGCGACTGATCAGTGTAAAGGAAAGAATAAATGAATGAATGGGGCCATGTATCGTGATATTTTGAGTAAAAACCTCCTTCCATCAGCAAGGTCATTGAAGATGGAACATGGCTGGGTCTTTCAGCATGACAATGATCCCAAACACACCACCCGGGCAACGAAGTAGTGGCTTCATAAGAAGCATTTCAAGGTCCTGGAGTGGCCTAGTCAGTCTTCAGATTTCGACCCCATAGAAAATCTTTGGAGGGAGATGAAAATCGGTGTTGCCCAGCAACAGCTCCAAAACATCACTGCTCTAGAGGAGATCTGCATAGAGGAATGGGCCAAACTACCAGCAACAGTGTTTAAAAACTTTTTGGCGACTTACAGAAAATGTTTGACCCTTAACTTTTGTTAAAATACTTATTTTCCATCAAAATTTGCAAATAAATTCTTTAATAATCAGAATTTGATTTTCTGGGTTTTTTTCTTCTTCTGTCTCTCATAGTTGGAAGTGTACCTATGATAAAAATGACTGGCCTCTCTCATCGTCTTAAGTGGGAGAACTTGCACAATTGGTGGCTGACTAAATACTTTTTTGCCCCACTGTAGGATTGTAATAAACTTGTATAATGCTAGCCAGTGATCTTCATTGGCTGCCTGCAAACAATGTAGTACTTTGACCCGCCATCAATCTCAATTAGGGTAACCAGATGTCCCGAAAATTTCGGGACAGTCCCAAAATCTACACTGTTGTCCCGAATCCCGAATCTGGTCCTGATTGTCCCGAAAATTATACTAAAGCAAAATCTTGAGTAGTTATTGTCTGATAAAAATTAAAAACTGTTTGTGGAGGTTGAGGTGTCCTGCAACCACTCCCCACCGGCTGCTCATTGGCTGCAGCATCTTTTTTAAGTTCTTAAACAAATACTGTAGCCATTATGTGCTGACGTTGGGCCTCCACGACCTAGGTAGGCTATAGCTGTGTGAATTTAAAGTTTTATTGTTTCTATACATGTATTTTATTAATCTATATGTCCCTGTTTTGTTTTAATCCTTGATGAAGAGAGCGCAAGTTGCTGCGGGCAGCCACGAGGAGGACGGTGATAATAGAGGAATTGATTGAAAAAAAAGTGTACCAAAAAAATACTTCACTACACAATTATTTCTTTATTTTCGTTTAAGCTTAGTGTTAGGATATACAGAAAGGTCTGATTCAAGCACTGATACTTACAAGTCATTGTGTTTTTTTTGTTTTTTTTTCACAATAACATTTGAGTTTATGATTTTAATGTAGTGTTTTTTTTTTGGCAGACTAAAGACTAACAGACTGTGGATCTTTGAATAAAAATATGTTTGGTTCAGGTTTGAAAAGAAAAAAAAGAAGGAAAAAAAAAAATATATATATATATATATAAGCCCCCCATATATATGAAGCCCCCCCCCCACCACTGTAAGTATCAGTGCTTGAATCAAGCCAAAATGCCTATGCGGTCTGGGGTGAAGGGATGGGGGGCTTCATATATATATTTTTTCACATCCTGCCAAATATACACACGTGTTCAAAAAGCAATACTAGGCCATTCATTCTGATCAGTTTCAAAGTTTTTTCTGACAAAGAGAGATATGTGTTTGATTCATTAGTAGTGTGGTTAAATGCAGCTGTATGGATGAATGTGAGTTATAGGATTAATTTTTCCTCAGCCCCGTCTGCGGCTCCTCGGATCTGGAGACACATCCAGCCTGCAGAAGAAGCTGGAAAGAGACGCCTTACCCTGCTCTGGAAGGTTTGCTTTTGTTCTATAAAAATCTGTTTTTGAAAATACATGATGAGGATGTGATTCAGAGGGTGGCAAGAAAGACAAAAAGCAGTCAACATGAGATTGGACTGGAGCCCACAGGAAAACAGGAACCTCTTACAGAGCATTGTTGTAGTACTCTGTTATTTAGCATTTACTTTTTAAAGATAATTCAGCTGGGGTTCCTTGAAATGAGAGTCTGTTGACATACTGGGATTTTATTGAGATTGCTGACTTTTGATAGCAGACATTATCTTGGCAAATCTGCACAGTTGTTGATGTCTGAGACATTTCAGATTACATGGGGACTTTTTTCGCAGGAGAAACATCCATATTTAATGTTATTGAGAGGCATCTGAGATCTAAAAGTCTAATATCTAATCTAATTTGTGATTATTATTTTTTTGTTTTTGCTGTGTGATGAAACAGTCTTGATGTATTTATTGGAAAATATATTTAAACCCAACAATGACATGATCATTAATATTTAATATATGTTTAATATAGTTTTCATCTGCACAAAACTGTGCTGTGTTTGTGAGCATCATATGTCTTTAAAGGAATTATTTATTGATTCAATTCAAATGTATATAAAAAACATATTTGAGCAAATTTCACATGATTTTATAAAACAGCATAAATATAAAGATGTAAAGCAGATCAGCGACTGATATAAAAGACTCATTTATGCTGCTTTGTGATTATGGCTCAAGCCACTTCCTGTTTTAATAACACTCTTTAAATTTTGTCTATGTCAGCTTAAATCTGAAAAACAGAATAACCACATCCTGTATGCCCAACATCAGCCTGATTGTAGAACATTTAGTACCTGATTTAGTGATAAGACCAGCTGTAAAATATTCTATAGGAGATTGCTTCTCTACTAACTATTTTTTAAGCGATAGTTCACCCAAAATGATAATTCAGTCAAAAATTACAATTTCTTAAAGCTGTCATCCTTTACATGTTACATTCTCATGTTGTTTGCACCTCATCTGTTTGACTTTGCTTCTTCAGTAGAACGCAAAAATATATTTTGAACATTTTAAAGTCTTTAATCTTTAATGAAAGTCAATGAGGTCCAATGTAAAGTACCGTCCTTCTGCTAGAAGATCTAGTCTCTGACATGACCCTAAGATCTAGTCTCTGACATGACCCTAAGCAGGAACATATATTTTCGATGTACTTTTAAATATATTTCAAAATATACAAAAAACTTGGCCAAAAAGATATATCTGCTGTATATTTTTAAACATACCTTAAACTTATTAAAATATATTGACTTTTATTTTGTCAACCTATATTTACCATACAGTCTTGCTCAACACACCCATTGCTCAAATGATAAAATAATTTTAGCAAAATAAGAGAGATCATACAAAATGCATGCTATTTTTTATTTAGTACTGTCCTGAATAAGATATTCTACATAAAATATGTTTACATATAGTCCACAAGAAAAAAATAGCTGAATTTATAAAAATTAAATAAAAAATGTTTACCCTTGATTCTTAATACTGTGTATCGTTCCCTGGATGTTTTTTTGTTTGTTTTGTGATGGTTGTTCTTGAGTTTCTTGTTTGTCCTGAGCAGTTAAACTGACCAACGATTATACAAATCCTTCATGTCCTGAAAATTCTTCAGTTTTCCAGCATCTTTTGCATATTTGAACCCTCTCCAGAAGTGGCTGTATGATTTTGAGATCCATCTTTCCACAATGAGGACGATTGAGGGACTCAAACACAACTATTTAAAACGGTTCAAACATTCACTGAAGCTCCAGAAGGAAACACGACGTATTAAGAGCTGGGGGTGAAAACTTTTAAACAGGATGAAGATGTCCAAATTCCAAAAACTTATTTTGTTTAAATATCTTTTTTCATTCAGTACTGCCCTTCAGAAGCAACAGAAGATATTTACATATGATATTTCCTGGAAGACAATGAAGTACAATTTACATTGATCTTCCCATTTACAAAGTTTGAACCCCCCAGCTCTTAATGCATATACACCTTTTTTCCTGCTGGTTCAACTAAAAGTTGTTAGAGGTCGTACCGATGCGACCACCACGGTGCACAACGGTGATCTTCCGTTTCTGTTACATATGATATGAGAAATATCAAACAGCAAACAAAATGAAACCATAATGGAGCAGCATTCGAGCTGTGCTCTGCAGACCGTTTATCAATAATAATATTATAATAATTTGTTACATTGTATAGCGCTTTTCTGGGTACTCAAAGTGCTTTACAAACAGAAGGGGGAATCTCCTCAACCACCACCAATGTGCAGCAACATCTGGATGATGCGGCGGCAGCCATATTGCGCCAGAACGCCCACCACACACTAGCTTACTGGTGGAGAGGAGACCGAGTGATTAAGCCAATGAGGATAGGGGATTATTAGGAGGCCATGCTGGACAGATGGACAGAATTATTATAATATTACTACTGTGAGGTCTAGTGAGAAGCATTCAGTGCAGAATTATGTTATAAACCACAGATATCAGAGTAAACAGTGCTGATGTGGAAACCAGGAGAAACATTAGGCTATTTGTGCCATGAACAAAGTTCAGTGGTTTCAGTCCACGAATCACCAACACTCAATATGGATTTATTATAGTTATTGTGGATGAAATAGTCTAATGTTTTTTACATTATTCATCTCAGGGTTCGTACATTCTTTTGAAAGTGAAATCAATGGCTTGACACTTTTTCCAGCACTTCAAAGATAATATTATCAGATTTTAATGTTATTTTTTTTTTTTATGTGATGAGTTGTAAAACTAAAAGTTTAAAGAAAACTGTGTACACAGAATTTTAAAAAATGGTACATTTAGCTTATCGCTGGGGCAGTTCCCTTAAAAGGATATCTTTGTACCTATTTTACTCCTAAAATGTGCATATTAGTACATTTGAGTACAAATGCGTACCTTAAGGTACTTCAATGAACATTTTTGTGGTAAAAAATGGTACAAAGTTGTGCTTTTAAGGGTACTGCCCCAGCGATGAGCTGTTGTACCCCTAAAGGTACCCTCTGTGTTTTGATTGGCTCGTTCTGTCACAGAGGAAAGTTTGGAACAGGAGATGAACTCAGAATCCAGAGCTGTTTTACTCCTTTACATGTCTGTCATTTCCATTGCTTTATAGTCACTCTGTTACATTTACATCTGTGGATGATATGCAGTGTGTATCCACTAAAGAAGGCCTAAAACAAACTATGACAAACACGATATACTAAATGAATCCTTACAATCTAAATAAGGGATTTTCAAACTGAAAAAAGTGGGTGGAAAGATTTATAGAATTTTTGACTCTACATACCTTTATGTATAATGCATTATAAAGGCATTCATTTATTTATTCAGAGCTATATAAACTCAAGTATGCAATTTCGGATTCAGCCAATGTTTGTCTGCTCATCATGGAGATCTACCAGTAGTATCTACCAGTCTGGTAGATACTACTGGTAGATCTTGTAAATACACCATCTTCCTGAATATAAGTTTCATAAGTTTTCTGTGTCTGTTTCAGCCCATCTCCTGGCCTGAGGTCAATGGGGTTGTGCTGAGTTACTCTGCGTCCTGTCACAGTGAGCTGGATTCATGGACCTGTGGTGCTTTAAACGCATCCAGAAGCTTCTGCGTCCTCACCGTCTCAGTCGATCCCTGTAATTGCAGCCTGATGGCTACCAACTCTGCCGGGACATCACCTCCAGCTCACATCTACATACCGGCACACACAGATGAAGGTAAATCACTGATGTGATGCTTCAGCGTGTTTGGGAGTTTCAGTGAAATGAATGTGTTGGAAAAAACAGCTAATAACCAGCGGTTTACATGATAGTTTCTACCTGGTCCAAACCGGTGGTCATTTATGGTCACTAGTTGGACCAGGCTGGTCTTATTTCAACTTACTACATTAATATATAATTTAATGTGCATCACAGGTGTACATATATCATATTTTTCAATTCATTTGAATGTGGTTCATCCAAAAATATTTTAGTCTGTTTTATTTTCAAAAGACAATATAATGTGTATGATACATTATAATAACTATAATATAATTGTAATGCCTAAGCTCCAATGAGGAAGATGAATAAAATATACAGGGTTTATTAGAATGATTCCAAGCCAACATGCGAAACAGCGTATCCTACAAATCTAGATGCACCCTAGCGGCAGCAAATCTAATCTGCCCGCGACTCTAATCTGCCCGTCATCTAGAAACTCTCAATACACTTCTGAGCTGTAAACGCCAAACTCTGGTCAGGCCAATCACATTGTGTATAGAGTCGGTGGGCGGGGCCATAATGACGACGGCCGAGTTGCGTTTGCGTGCTTCTAGTAAACACAGAAACTGGCGAACGGCGGTCTTTCGAATCAGCTTTGACCGCGACTCTGGAAGACTTGGAGTTAAAGGGGGGGTGAAATGCTGTTTCATGCATACTGAGCTTTTTACACTGTTAAAGACTTAGATTCCCATCCTAAACATAGACAAAGTTTCAAAAACTAATGTTGGACGTTTGATGGAGTATTTCTGTGTTAAAAATACTCCTTCCGGTTTCTCACAAGTTTCGGCGAGTTTTTTTCGAGTATGGGTCGCCTTGACGTTAAATAGAGCGGAAGGTCCTTGTATGGGCCGTACGGGCTCTTCTCCCGGTAGGGTGCGCGCGCGCGTGAATAGAGCGAGAGAGAGGAAATGCACGCCGTAAACAGTCTCTCAGCTGCAGATCCAGTCGTCCGTGAACACTTATGTGGCGCCGCGCTTCTCTTTATTCCTATGGGTGACGTCGAGCGACTTCAACGCTTCAGCACAGCATTCCGGGAAGGCAGCGCTGCATTTGAACCGATTTGAACGCAGAAATGATGAGAAGCTTCACAACATCGCTTCAGTCGCGTCGCAAAGTGGATTTACACGCCACTGCTGTCAGGACTTTACCAAATCATACCAAAGAAGTGTGTTTTTGACGGAGCGGTCCCAGCAATAAAGGTTCGTTCCTGCTTTGGAAGCAGCCAGTGAGTTAAACTGCTTCAAATGTCTGTGCTGTTGGCTACGGACGCATGAGTAAACATCAGTAAACGACACGATTGCGTGCTTCGTCATTCAAATGCGCTAACGGTTACTCCATTGTTGTTCTGTATAACGTTACAGTATTCTGACGTGCAAAACCGTTTTGCTTGCTACTGCTAAGGTTTAGTCGCATACAATAGTCCATAAACCGAATCATGTCCTCATAAACTGCGAGTAAAGACACAGAAATGTGGAGAGGCCATTAAATACAGTAACTTACATACCACAGAGACGGACGTCCTGATGTTGCCGTTTCTACTGTTCAATTTATTTCTCCCTCAGATTTGATTCTGGATCATTATCTGTATTAGCTGAGATAGATGGGTTTCTCCACGCTTGAGGACGTCACCGCTTTGCGCTCGTCATTCTTTAGCTCCGCCCACACGATACGCCTGCAGGCGCTCGTTTTTTCCGGAAAGACTCGGTACAGCCTATATTTCTTTTATAAATATGATAAAACTAAAGACTTTTCGGAGATATGAAGGATGCAATACTACTCTATAGGTACTCAAGATTGACATGAGATTGACTGAAACTGAGTGTTTCACCCCCCTTTAAGCTTTTCTTTGAGAAAAGAACAAAGAACGGCACTGAAGTCATTCTTAAGAAGGGAAGATGTGTTCGGAGTTTAGCCGACCGGATACGGAGAAAGTTTAATCTTTTAACTAGCTCTGCTTCACCTTCGTTGCTCTGGTTGGTTGTAGCGCTATCCTATCGCGTGCAGAGGGAGTTTAAAGATAACCGTTTTTCCGCCCCTTGGATTGAGCTGTCAATGGTGAGTTTCCAGACCAAACATCTTGATGTGGGTCTGGCTTGTCAGGCTAGAAACAGCGTGCAACATAACAAACAATACCAGACTCAGAACACAAGCAGAAACTAAATACATGGGGATTATTACCATAAAGACAAAACAGCTCTGATGATGGTTAGGGTCCATGGTGACTGATGAGAGGAGGAAATATGGAACAAAGGAACATGTGATGACTGGGACATAACGCCCCCCTGTTGCTCTTTTTTACTCTGAATTCATGACATCCTGCTAATATCTCAAAGCAACTTGCTTGTGGCCGTTTAATGAAATAGTGATGATTCACAGGAAATTCTGCTGAAGCATTCTTACAAACAACATCATTCTCAGAAACCTAGTGGTAATTTATCCTGAACTTAACTCCCATTTCCTTTCCTAGCAGAACTCCCTCCCCCTCAGACTTTCAACGTCACCCCATTGGACGACACTCGCCTGAAGGTGGAATGGACAGCACTGAACCAATCAGAGAGCGGCTTTGTGCTGCAGTGGAGTACTGTGCCTCAGCATGGACCAACCAGTCTGCACTGGGAGCATATGAATAAAACTGCAAGAAGTTTTACTATTACAGGTCTGACCAATCACTTAAACTATATTCCTATAAACTGCTTAATTTTGTTTTGTTTGTTGTGACCCGTTGGTGTGGATCACATCACAAGTTACTAGTGACATTAATAAATATCTTTACTGACAAATTTTACTTCCTTTTCGTCTTTAGCTGATAATCCATCCCTGCTTTTTAAGATATTGACATCGTTTACTACTATAATCATAGTTTAATCAAATAACTAGAACAGAATAGTTTTAGTGCATGTCTCTGTGTGTGTTTCAGGTCTTCAGCCAGGGGTCCCATATAATCTGTCTGTCGTGAGTCTGTTTGGGCGACGAGCAGGAAGGGGCATGTCTGTCACTGCCTTCACACGGGAAGGAGGTCAGATATTACACTGAAACATGCTCATTTATTGGAACTGGAGGTGTATTATTGTAACTGCAGTATTCATCAGTTGACATATGCCATGCTCAAAACAAAAAAACAAAAAACAGAACAATGATCTTTAGAGAACAATGGGGGTAGTTGTCACATATGCTGCTATATATTTTAGAAGGATGCATAACTGTTAAGGTTTTGAGACAAAAGTCTAAATACATAATAGTTTTACTATTTATATTTAGCTGAAAAGCCATTTAATACACTGCCCATCCCAAGAAAAAAAGTTGCTGTTTGGATTTAAATATGCAAATGCTTAAGAGTCTATGATTGGATTATTATTGCATTGATTATTATGTTTTATAGACCAGAAAACATATCGGACCCATTTGAAATCTGTATTTTAAAGGGATATGAAGGAGACTGGGAAGAAACTGCGGCTTTACCGATTTCAACGGCTCTGGCCGAGCTTTGATATACATTAAACGCTATTGGTTATTTTAAAAAAAGGGAAGGAGCTGTTCGATTAGTCCCAGTAATGAGCAAATCATAGCATTTTCCTTATTTAAATCCAAACAGTGACTTTTTTTTGTCTTGTCTGGGAAGTGTATGTTGTGGAAGATTTATATTTATGTATAGAAAAGTATAGTTTATATATTATTTCATATTTTTCACCCCATATACAGTGTGACAATATGAACCAGTCTCCTTTAAAAGATAATTTATCTGTTATATTATTTTTCTTATTTACAAAAAATAAATAAAAAATCTTACCCAAATTAAAATTAAGATCTGACATTTAAAAAATACAAAGGGACAAGAAAAGAAACCAAAGAAAGGCTGTCATTATAATAACAATAATAAAAAAGTGCAGCTGCTCATGAATTTGCATAATGTTTAACTGCACATCAATCCAGCTCAAGGTAACATCTGCATTTAAATATCAAAATGAATACAATGAACAGTGTCTGTATGTCCATGTCATTTTTTTTTTTTAAATCTACAATAACTGTTAAACTCTGCTATAACTCTGATAAGCTATGTTGGCAATGTGTGACGCAATGTTCAATAATACATGCAATAATAATTAATTCTGCTGTACATATGTGCCATAATAATCGTGTTGGTTACTCGTGCATT
This sequence comes from Pseudorasbora parva, assembly GCF_024679245.1. Classification (NCBI taxonomy): domain Eukaryota; kingdom Metazoa; phylum Chordata; class Actinopteri; order Cypriniformes; family Gobionidae; genus Pseudorasbora; species Pseudorasbora parva. Next base: position 44,540,581 of record NC_090180.1, read on the forward strand.
ATACACTATTTATTGCATTTTGCCAGTATTCTGAGCAACTTTTCCTTGGCTTTTATATTGCATTTGTTTATTGTATTGTTATGCTAATTATTCAATGAACTTTGCTTTATTTAAAATTGACTATGGGTTTTATATGCACCTTCAGGGTTGTCACAAGTAAATTCGTTGTACACAATGACAATAAAGTGATGGTGTTCCTGTGTTCCAGCGCCCTCTGTTGGCCCGAAGTCGACAGTGCTGAAGACGAGCAGCAGCGGTATGGTTCTGAAGTGGGAACCTGTTCCTATAGAGAAACTCCATGGCTTCATCCAGCATTACACTGTCCTGTACAGTATAAATGGCAAAAGTAAGATGCATACTTTTCTTGGCAAAATATTTTAAAGTTATTAATTAAATTGGGTCAAAAAAGTGATGACAGAACCTTTATTGAGTGTCTGTATCTGAAGGTGAGGAGGTTCGCTCTGATGTTGAACAGATATCTCTGAGCGGACTGACAACAGGAATCTATAACATCTGCGTAATGGCTCACACGGCAGCAGGGGGCGCCGCGGGGCCGTGGCAGATGGTGGAGCTGAGTAAGAGTGATGCATTCATTCATGCTTGCTGTATAGACACAATGTTATCTTTAAACCTGTTTGTGTGTGTCCAAAGGGCTTGAGGATGTACAAGTGATCCCCATACTGCTGAGTGCACTACTACTGAGTTTCCTCATATTAATAATCCCATTATGCTTGAGATTAAGGTAAGAGAACTTGTTAGTAAATCATGATTCTGTTATTAAAACTATATTCATTCAAGTAGCATTAATAAACATGGTCCAATATTTATGCATCTCAGTATGAACAACCTCGATAGCATATTATGCTCGATAGCATATACTAACATGCTGTACTTATTGTCTCTGTATTAATGTTTATTTAGGATTAAACAGTGTCTGTTTCCGACTGTACCAGACCCCTCAAAAAGCAGCCTGTCCGTCTGGTCTAACACAAACCCATGTCAGGTAAACAAGACCCTAGTTATAGTTATTCAGCATGGGCAGGGATTCTTCAATACAACCCACATGCTGATAGGAGGAAATAAATACACCTTTTGACTTTTGGCAACTAAAATCGGAATCATTTTTGTTGAATGACTTGCATTTCTTGCAACAGTCTTAAAGGAATAAATTCATATTCAAAGATGTGGCCTAAAAAAATGGGATTTCATCACTTTACTTCTGGTTTAGATATTTGTACTGGAGAAAGAAATACTCTGGGGGAAATTCTACTAATACAATGTTGAATAACATTTTGTCAAAAGTTAGTGGGTTACAGTAGACAACAGTGTCAGAGAAAAGTACACAGCACATGAAATAAAAGAAGAAAACAAAGTAAAATCCTGGTAAAAATATGGAATATTTTGGAAAAAGCATATTAGAATGATTTCTGAAGGATCATGTGACACTGAAGACTGGCGTAATAATGCTTAAAATTCAGCTTTGATCACTGGAATAAATTACATTTTAAAATATTATATAATAGAAAACAGCTCTTTAAATTGATCAAATAAAAGCAGCGTTTGTGAACATGAGACTTCTACACACACTACTGGTCAAAAGTTTGGAAACATTAATCTTTTTAAAAGTAGTCTCTTAATCTCACCAAGGCTACATTTATTTTATCAAAAAGACAGTAAATACTGTGAAATATTGTAATATTTAGTCAAATATAATTTATTCCTTTGATCAAAGCTGCAGTTTCAGCATTACTCCAGTCTTAGTGTCACACGGTCCTTCAGTGATCTTGGTGCTAAATAAATATTTCTCATTATTATTAATGTTAAACACATTTTTTTCTGGATTCTTTGATGAATAGAAAGTTCAAAATAACATAATTTATTATAAATAGTAATAACTTTTGTAACATTTTATTAATTTGTCTTTTTTATTTGAAAAAAGACCCTTTTTTCTTACTTACCCTAAACTTTAGAATGGCAGCCAGTGTATCATGATTTCCATAAATAAAATTAAATAAAAATAAATAAAAATAAACTGTTTTTAACATTGACGATAATAAGAAACTGGTCTTTTTATTTTATCAATTGTTTTGTGTGGTGGATGTGTGAAACACAATTTTGTTTTTATATGGAGCATAAAAATGACAAATAAAAGGAATCTGAAATGATTTCTGAAAGAGCATGTGTCTGGAGTAATGATGCTGAAATTTCAGCTTTGCCATCAGAAGAATAAATTACATTTTAAAATATATTACCAGTTGATTTAAATTGTAATAATATTTCACAATATTACAGTTTTTACTGTATTTTTGATCAAATAAATGCAGCCTCTGTGAGATTAAGAGACTACTTTCTAGTAGTCTACTTTCTAAGTGTTTCTAAACTTGTGATCAGTAATGTACCGTATATATATATATATATATATATATATATATATTTGTATGTATGTGTGTATATATATATATATTTGTATGTATGTGTGTATAAATATACAGTATATTAAAATGTTCAAACTAGAGCATGATTGGTTTCATTAAGTTTTCTCTTCTATTTTCAGCAGCACAAGCGAACATCCACCTTGAGCTCCATCATCTCTATCAGTCAAGTTACAAGCTATCAGAGTTATGGTGAGAAAGACTACATGCCGGTTGAGGTATTCCCCTACCACACTGTTCGACAAGAAGACAATGAGACCAGCGGCACTTCCACTGGAACATACCTGGACCCCAAACCGGCATCAACTCAAGCTTCCCCAACACATCTCTTCAACCAGAGCTACACCAAACCAGACCAAGTCATTCCTGCTGGATATAAAGAAGACTCCCCGGCCGATCTCTTGTTTGATTCACTCCTCAGCTATAAAATCAATCAAGTAGATTTAGGCAGCTACGTCCATGTGTCCCAGTGCAACATGCCATTTGTTACAACCGTAGACGCATACAGAACTCTTGAGCTTGACGAGTGTTCGCACTTCCTGCAGGTTTTACCGGAGGACACCAGCACATAGTTCACCACAGAGTCCTACATGACTGGGGTTTCACAATCACACTCTCTCCAGCCAGCCCGCCAAAACGAGTGCCCTCATATCACACACACACCATCTTTGCGTGCTTTCTGATTGACTCATAAACACAAGCTTGTGGAGTAAAAGGATAGTTGTAACGGCATGGTTGGGATGTAAACTGGAAGCAACTTTTTTCCTTTGGAAGCAGCTCTGCATACTGTCCAGTGTCAGCCTCAGTTAATTATAAAAGTTGCACTAGATTTACAAAAGTTTCATTGGCAGGTTCAAGAGATTGCGTGAACTAGCGGGTAACTTTTTTCGTGGAATCTTTTTAGATTGTGTGTCCTGTCAGAGCTCGTCTAGGTCAAGGACTTCCAAGGAAGTCAGAACTGCTCCAGCTCTCACAAAACCACTTTGATCTCAAGAAACAAAATGTGCACAAAACAATTGATACCATTTGAAAATTGCATGGAAAAATTGTGCCAGGGGGGAAAATCGCTTTTGTTGCATGGAAACTTGGCCAATATGATCTGTTGTCAAGTATAAAACTGTGCTATTTTACTGTTGACATCATATTGCTTTTCCCATTTTTATTATCCTATGGTGCTTTGAAAACTATCCGCATTATGCTACTTACACATTGTGAGATTCGGTTTACTGTTACATTTTTAGTAAGTATTTGTAAATAGTGCTTTTTAAATCCTCCCATTTCTGTTGACACAGTCAAGGACAAACAGTCCCAGACAGGACAGCACTTTCCCCTTCGTAGGAAAGGTTACATCACAGACACAGAATTTGAAATTATACAGACCTCTTTAACTTAAGAGGACCCAAATTTAAACCTTTTTATTATTGTGCATTGTGTGTTTCCGATGTGGTCTTAACTGTTGCACTGCTGCTTACATTAAACCTGTCACCTCCTGCTTTTTACTCTGTCCTGCCTCATTTCTAGCTGATTTTGGAGATCAGGTGAAACTCAATCTTAACAGGTTTTGGATATCTGACAGAACTAAATTCTAACTTATAGAACAATCCAGACAAAACAAATAACTTCTGATGGGATCTGGTAACAAGAATGGACTAATCTAACTAATCTAGATCCTGTCTTTTTACAAATTATTGTTTCATTAGCCTATACACAATCAGGCATAACATTATGACAGGTGAAGTAAAAACCACTGATTATCTCTTCATCACGGCACCTGTTAGTAGGTGTGATATATTCGGCAGCAAGGGAACATGTTGTCCTCAAAGTTGATATGTTAGAAGCAGGAAAAATGAGCAAGCGTAAGGATTTCAGCAAGTTTGACAATGGCCAGATTGTGATGGCTAGACGACTGGGTCAGAGCATCTCCAAAACTGCAGCTCTTGTGGGCTGTTCCCGGTCTGCAGTGGTCAGTATCTATCAAAAGTGCTCCAAGAGGAACAGTGGAGAACCGGCCACAGGGTCATGGGTGGCCAAGGCTCATTGATGCACGTGGAAAGTGAAGGCTGGCCCGTGTTGTCCGATAAAACAGAAGAGCTACTGCAGCTCAAATTGCTCAAGAAGTTAATGCTGGTTCTGATAGAAAGGTGTCAGAAAATGCATCACAGTTTGTTGCATATAGGACTGCATAGCCGCAGACCAGTCAGGGTGCTTATGCTGACCCCTGACCAACATTGGCACGTGAGCATCAGAACTGGACCACGGAGCAATGGAAGATGGTGGCCTGGTCTGATGAATCATGTTTTCTTTTACATCACGTGGATGGCCGGGTGTGTGCGTCGCTTCCCTGGGGAACACATGGCACCTGCATGCACTGTGGTAAGAAGGAAAGTTGGCAGAGTCAGTGTGATGGCAGGCTTGGGTCCTGCCATCCATGTTTATGTTATTTGACACATACTCCTACCTTAGCATTGTTGCAGACCATGTACACCCTTTCATGGAAACAGTATTCCCTGGTGGCTGTGGCTCTTCCAGCAGGATAATGCGCCTGTCACAAAGCAAATATTATTCAGGAATGGTTTGAGGAGCACAACAACAAGGTTGAGTTGGTCTCTAAACTCCTCAGATCTTAATCTAACCGAGCATCTGTGGGATGTGCTGAACAAACAAATCTGATCCATGGAGGCCCCCCTTCACAACTTACAGGACTTAAAGGATCTGCTGCTAACATTTTGGTGTTAAATACCACACCTTCAGGAGTCTAGTGGAGTCCATGCCTTGATGGGTCAGGGCTGTTTGAGCAGCAAAAGGGGGACCAACACAATATTAGGTCATAATGCTATGCCTGATTGGTGTATATGAATATAAGATGCTAATCAAAAGAACAGGTCAACTGTTAAGCTGAGCTGATCTGATGGACCCCTTTTGCCTTAATTCTTCATGGCATAGATTCAACAAGGTGCTGGAAACATTTGGCCCATATTGTCATGAGAGCATCACACATTTACTGCAGATTTGTCGGCTGCCATCCATGATGCAAATCTCCTGTTCCACCACATCCCAAAATTTAGATCTGGTGACTGCGTTTGAGTTTAGTGAACACATTGTGATGTTCAAGAAACCATTTTGAGATGATTTGAGCTCTGTGACCACGGCGTGTTACCCTGCTGAATGTAGCCATCAGAAGATGAGTACACTGTGGTCATAAACGGATGGACAGGGTCAGCAGCAACCAACACTCAGGTAGGCTGATGTTTAAAGGATGCTCAATTGGTACTATAAAGGCCTAAAGTGTGCCAAGGAAAATGAACATGAACTTGAGACAATGCAGGATAAATCCATGCTTTCACATTTTTTACGTCGAATTTGTGACCCTACCATCTGAATGTCACAGCAGAAATCGAGACTCATCAGACCAGGCAATGTTTTTACAATCTTCTATTGTCCAATTTTGATGAGTCTGTGTGAATTGTAGCCTCAGTTTCTGTTTTTAGCTGACAGGAGTGGCACCAGTGTCGTCTTCTGCTGTGGCTCCTGATCTGCTTCAAGGTTAGACGTGTTGTGCGTTCAGAGATGCTCTTCTGAAGGCCTTGGTTGTAACGGGTGATTATTTGAGGTCTTTTGACTTTCTGTCTGCTCATACCAGGCCATTCTCCTCTGACCTCTGGAATCAACAAGGCATTTTCTCCCATAGAACTGCCACTCAATTGATATTTTCTCTTTTTCAGACCTATTCTCTATAAACCCTAGAGACCCTATATGACTAAGCAATCCCATTGTAAAATAATTGCAAAAGTTCATTTTTGCGAGCTGTATCTGAAGACAAACCAGTTTATAGAAAAGGAAAAGACAGTGAGAGGGTCGCTAGATGAGCATTGGGAAATTTTTGTTGGGAATGTTGTGGCTTTAGGCCAGAGGTCACCACCGCTGGTCCATCTTTCCTGCGACTGGAATTCCCGACAAAGTCCCTCTTTGTTTAGACAGAGACGGGCCAGGGCAGTGTCACACATACATCCGGCTCCATAGAGCTGATCTTCGCCATCATGAGTGCAGATCGGCCCCGTGCCAGAGCTGGTGCAGCAATATTTATTGTGGAAATGTTGTTGACAAAAGATGAATATTCGCACTGACCTGCCAGAACCGTGCTAACATACTCCTTGCATTCCACCATTCCGTCGAGAATTTGTCAGCCTGCGAAAGTAGTGGATTAATGCTTAGCGCACTATTTGTCATTCTTAATGTCCTCAATGCTCTGTATGTATATATTGTGATAAAGCACATGTTATTGTTATTTGACTATTAAACTGAACAGAAAATCACCTTGCCTCATTGTTATCTCAAGTCACAAAGGTTAATATTTAAAAGTAAACACTCTATATCTTACTCAATTTGAGGAAATATGTGCATATACATAGACTATACATGTGCTGAGTGTGTTGAGCACTTGAAAATGCCAGCTTAGGTTGGACTTTGGTTATATTTATTGATATTTCTTGGGTGCGGTGATTGATCATAGCTAGATTTCCTTTGCACTTTGACTGCTCTGCTGTGTAGATGTTTTATGTATGGAGGAATTAAAAAGTAAAGCGTGTGTTTGGTTTTTCTCTCTGTGCACAACATTTAGTTAACTTTGGGTATTTTTGTATTTAACTTCCCTAATGTCATCAGAGCACAACCTGACAAAACATCCTTGGGATGAAGGCAGAAGGTTCATAAAAGGGCGTAGTGATTATTAGGGTTCATTTAAGAACTAAACTAAGCTGGCTATATAAACAAGCTTGTGTATTTGGGAGTCAAATGAGTCAAGTTTGCACACCTTTTCCTGTTGATTATATGAAGATGGAGCATAAATAATTACAAAAAAAAAATACTCTAAACCACAAAGTTTTGTTATTATTAGGCTGGACTACTTAAGGGATAGTTTACCCAAAATTGCATTTATTTCTCACCCTCATGTCGTTCCAAAACTTGAAGACTTTTGTTCATCTTCAGAACACAAATGAAGATGTTTTTGATGAAATCTGAGAGCTTTCTGTCCCTTCATTGACAGCTACGCAACTACCACTTTCAAGCCCCAGAAAGGTATAGACATCCAAGTAATTCATACGTCTCTAGTGTCGTATGAATTTATCACTTTATTCACAAAAACATTAATTTCCAATATGCATTCATGCAACAACGTCTGCTCTCGCGTCAACACAACATAGCACGCGTGTATCGTGGTGCTCTCATGAACACGCTTACTTTGTAAATTCATATTCTGTTTAATAAAGTGGTAAATTATGTTTGTTTTTTTAAAGGAAAAAGCACTCGCATCACTTCATAAAATTATGAAAGCATACAATCCCATCCTCCCTGCAAATAGCCGTCCAAAGCCACGCCTCTAAAACACACAAACGTGCACAGACCAGAAGCCAGACGACCAGAGACAACGTTATTGGATTACATCATGTGTCATTCACCGGTGGGAGGGGAAGAAACAGAAACTCTTGCTTAGATACATAAGTATGTGATTTTAAAATGACTCCAGTTCAGAAGTTGACCTGTTGTGTGATCGTTATCGATTGTGAATTTAGCAGCTGATCATGTGATGCGCTGACCGTTCTGATCACACCGGTGTGACTGTATGTGTGAAAGGGTTGCACTGACCTGTACCACCTAACTGCTGCAGATAAATTTTTCCGTTGACAGTGTTGCCATTGAAATGCATAAATTCTAGTCACAAACTGCTCCGAGTATCCTGTTGTTAAGGTTGACGTCATGCGGCAGCACTTCCGGGTCCAAACGCTCTAACACCACAAGAAAAACTACAAACGGTGCTACTATACACACACAATGTGGTGTAATACTACAAAAAAGCTATAATCATTACCTTTTTCTCCATACCAAAATTCGCCAGACAGTGATTCATCTTTTATAAATCATTAAAATATTAATGTATGTGACGCTGTGAGCACAGAGACTGTTGTGTAGACTGTAAGTATTTAAAATGTTAAACTTTTTTAAACGTTTGATGTTTAATATGAATAAATAGCGCTCATAAACGGGCGTCAATGGCATTCTCAAGTGAAACGAGTTGAGGCTTGGACCCAGAAACGACGTTCCTTACGTCACGACTTAACAAGCGGATAACGTCAAGGGCACAACTGCCACTTAAAGTAACCACGCCCTTAATTATGCAGAACTTTAAGGCTTTATATAATGTAAACGAATGAGTTATAAAAAAAATTAACATGGGGCTCAATGAGATTCTGCTCCCTTCTGGAGCCCGTCCCTAGTGGCCAGTCGAGGAATTGCAGTTTAAATTACTTCCATATTGGCTTCAAGAGAGACCGTGGGAGGTTGCCACACATTTACAGGCAGGTAGGACACCATAAAATATTCAGACGAAATGCAATGACTGGATGATTATTTTATGGCCCCTTGCCTTCGACAGATTAGCCTATAGGCTATATATATAAATAAAGAGCATTTAACTTAGTGATTGCTATCAGGATGTAAAGAGACTTTCAACCAGCATAACACAAAAAATGTTTCTGAAATAAATCACCTACACTGCCTTTAACGTACTCTATGTAATATCAATTTAATGAAATTATTCAATATAATAATAATGTATTATATATATAATATTATACATAATGTGCCACTTAAGTAATGTGCTTAAGTAAAGTTTTTCTTGAAATAATCATCATTATATTTGTGTGTGCCTGCACTTGTCTGAACGAGTTAATCTATTGTATTTCACTCTTCAACTTTAGTGTGTGTGTGTGTGTGAGAGAGAGAGAGAGAGAGAGAGAGAGAGAGAGAGAGAGAGAGAGAGAGAGAGAGAGAGAGAGAGAGAGAGAGAGAGAGAGAGAGAACTGATTGACGTCAGCAGTGGGCGTGCACCTGGGCGAGTAAAGTCAGTTCAACTACAGTTTGCGGTTCAAGCTTTACTTTTCAATCGTCTTGTTCACTCGCGTGAAACTCGCGCCCGTGAAAATACTCCGCGTGAGCCAGGACGCGTTACATCATCAGCTCACCTTTAAAGCAGGTGACACAGAACACCCGGAAGAACACGCGCATCGACTATCACACACCAGTCGCTTCGGTTTCCATAAAGCCCAGAAGAGCTGAACAGATCACAGTCATGTCTGAGCTGAAGAAGAACAAGCTGTTTATTGTGCTGATGGATGTTGTGTGTGTACTCATGGGTAAGTCTGATCTTTTACTACACATGCATTCCTGACTAACATTATCCAAGCCGATAATTGTGAAATGAGTTCCTGAGTTCACCAAAGTTCACCTGCCACCTTTAACTTCTGTTTCTTCCCATGGGATACAAGCACATCTCACACAACACATTATATCTGGGTCTGTAACTATGACAAATGTCTGACATGATAAAAAGGTTTAAAATCCACGTGCCAAGTTCTTAATGTAGGCTAATATCAGTTATGTTGGTTTCATACATTTTTGAAAAAGTTGATACCATTTCTTACAATTTGTTATATTTACTTGATCATAATTTTCCAAAACATTTCCAACTTTAAAGGATATATATATATATATATATATATATATATATATATATATATATATATATATATATATATATATATATATATATATATATATATATATATATATATCCCAATCAAACATTTTCTTGGCTAGCTACTCAATTTGACCTAAAAAATATGTTTAGGTCAAAATTATAGAACAACTTTGTTTTAGATTTTAAATACATCAATTCCAAATAACATTTTATGAATTGCATTTTTAATTGTATTTTAAGTGCATTGTTTTAATAAATCAGGACAAGACAAATAAGTGTCATGTCACTGACCAATACAATACTTTTTGTTCATCTTTCTAACTTACCTTTATTTGAGTGACTAGTTTATATGAGGTAATTGTTGAGCAATATTAAACCTGAAGTGTTACATTTGTTCATCTGTTGGTGTTTAACATGAGGTATAATCATGTTTTTTCATGCCACTGCAAGAGAAAATTACAGGAACATACCAAGGATGTAACGAAAATAGCATGATTGGGGAGGACCAAACATGAAGGAAAAATCTGATATTTACAATTATTTGGAATAATATGTATAATAATTTCCATCCTATATAATATTATGTTTTTTTGTGGTATTTAGCTACCTTACAGTACCATGATAATAACATCATATATTAATATGAGTAAGTTCTAATTTAATACATTTTCTGTATAAATTAAATTATGACGAACAAAACTTGATGCTCATGTTCTCCAGCATGATATGAAAAGTTCAAAGAGAATCTTAAGAATGGAAGAGCATCTCACAGTCCGATCAAAGAGTCACATGATCAATGTCACTAAAATAGAGCGGAATCATTGTTTTCCGTTAAAAAAAAGAAGTCTGACTTTTGGACCTCATTAATCCATAGTTTTACCATCCGATAAAATCATTAATAAATCATTGCACTTCAATAAATCATTAATAAATCATTGCCTTGGGTGACAAGTTAACTTTTTGACAACTCTGTGCCTCTGTGTCTTCGATTTGGGATGTTTGTTATCAAGATTCTGCTTTGTATTTCACCACCAACTCTTATTTAAGGAAGCACATAATACACCTGTAATATTACACCGGTAAAATGAACAGTGCACGCATTATCTGATGCGTTCCTCTACTGAAGCATATATTATCCATCACAGTAACAATGGTGAGCTTTAGGAGTGTCTCTTCATGAATAATTATAGTTGAAGTGAACAATGCCTTCTCCAGACAGAGTTTTACTGCAGCTCATATATGCTTGAGTTCATCTGTGTGGTCTAGTGGACCCGTCAATATGACTCGGCATAGAGTGAGTAACAATAGTAAATCAGTTTTACTTGGTGTGAGTCAGATATACATCCAAGAAGTGTTCATTAACTCAAACTCTCTCACAGACGAGGACTGATGAGTCTCAAAAGCATTATACCAGTGCCAGTATTGGTGAATTGTGATCCGTTTTCATTTAAAGCAATAGTTCACACGAAAATAACAATTGTCATCATTTTCATTAAAAAAAACTATACAAGCACTTTAAATGTCTCCCATATGACTTATGATAGGATTGACTAAGATGAAGGGGAAGATTATCAGTGAATAACAGTGCTACCCTATTCGGATGGGATGTTGGGGTAAAGTCATTTTACCTCAGTACGTCTGTAATATTAAAGGGTTAGTTCACCCAAAAATGAAATTTCTTTCATTAATGACTCAGCCCAATGTCGTTCCACACCCATAAGACCTCTGTTCATCTTCAGAACACAGTTTAAGATATTTTAGATATAGTCAGAGGGCTTTCTGTCCTTTGGATGTAAGTGTGTGTCCACTTGCTGTCCACGTCCAGAAGGTCATCAAAGTAGTCCATATGTGACATCAGTGGGTTAGTTAGACTCCTTTGAAGCGTCGACAATACATTTTGGTCCAAAAATAACAATAAATACGACTTTATTCAGCATTGTCTTCTTTTCATAATCTTCACCAATCAGTTAACTGGAACCATTGACTTCCATAGTAGGAAAAAAAATACTATGGAAGTCAATGGCTCCAGTTAACTGTTTGGTTACTGACAGTCTTCAAAATATCTTCCCTTGTGTTCAGCTAAAGAAAGAAATTCATACAGGTTAGAAACTTGAGGGTGAGTAAATGATGACAGAATTTTCATTTTAAAGTGAACTATCCCTTTAACACAGATACTGGCATGTTGTGAAATTACTGTCGAGTCTATATCGTGAAAGTCTGTTTGCAAAGCCGGCACCAAAACTGCGACTGATTTACCAAAGAATCCACAGTGAAATGTACCGCATACAAATAAATAATGCTTAGCTGAGACATTCACATTGATGAAATAAATAATTAAATTTCTAGCATCAGGATCCTTTGGAAGGTAATGTTATTTTTAGTCCAGATATCCTGTATCTCTCTTTTCTCTTCATCATCTCACTAACACGCCAGTGGGCGGAGCCAAAGCTCTGATGATGAAGTAGGCGTTGGTCTTCTTCTGCAGAGGCGGTCCTTTACCCTCTATAGCAGGGGTCTCAAACTCAATTTACATCGGGGCCACCGGAGGTGGACTCTGGGTCAGGCTGGGCCGCATCAAAAAAACAAGAGAACAACTGATCCAATCTTTTTCATCTTTTTTATTAATATTTCTTCTGAACATAAACTGTTCCTCTGAATTTGAACTTTCCTTTCTGAACATGAACGGTTCATATAGGCTTCTCTTGGCTACTCGATTTCTTTTTTTTAAATATAGCCTATAGAAATTAAATCATTATGTAATACTGAAATAATAAATGTTTTTATTTTTATTTAAAAATAATAGACGAATTCAAAGCAAGGCCGTAACCAGGTCAAACAGAACAGCGAATTAAATTCTAGGTTTAATTCTAGTTGGGAAATAATCTATTTGGGACTATTTGCAAACAATATTTTGCATTAATTTGCGTCATATATATTATTAGGCCGGAGACACACTGTAAGCGTGGTGTGAGCGCGGCGTTTCTGTTGCGTGTCAGCCGGGGGGCGGCTGTGTGGCGTTTTCTCTGTATTTGCACACCAGAAGCGTGTCTGACGTGGCGCTGCTGCTGCTATTAATGTACAGGGAAGCCCTATACTTCATGTTAAATATAAATATATTCCCTATTGATACAGCAAAGACAACCTCGGCAGTTGGCCTATGGACCATTCATATCTATGGTATTGACGGCAAAATAGGCTACAGAATATTTCGTTCTGTATTGACAGTTGCAATATTTCAAAATCGATAATTATGTTGTTTTTATTATTACAATTAGGCCTATATCTGCATTTATGTTAACCTACAGTCTTTCAAACATGAAAATGTAATTTATTAATATGTATTTGTGTCAAAATGACATAAACATCTTTTCCTATTCTATTTTGCCTGGAAACGCTTCCAACACCCTCGCGTGTAACGTAAAAAATAGGCGTATAGGCGTCTCTTCTATTTCTAGCATGCACGCGTTTTCCGTGCGGCTCGAGCAACGCATGTCACGCAAGCAGTGTGCAAGCTCTAACCGGTTAACATGGGAGCTGAAATAAAAATGGACGGCACGCTTGCAGTGTGTCCCCGGCTTTAGTCCCGAGATTTTTTGCATGAGTGAATAAATACGTACATCCGCTGCTTATATTTGAGTTCCTCAGTTTTTTTTAGTAAATCATCTTAAATGTTCTGAGTTCTAATCCACTCATATAGTTTTCTTCTTCATTAAAATGATTGTATATTAAGCGCATGGACACATTGCATTTTGTGTGTGTGCATTTTTTGGTGATTTCACCGGAGTGAAGCGATAGATTGATGCGCTCGTCGATGTATGTGTGAGTGAACTGCACGAGCCAAAAGAGAATATATACCCGCCTACTTTGGATTTGATTGGCCATCTGAGCGCTATTATGCTACGTTCACACTAACGCGAATATAGCGTCAAATGTAAGGCTAACCCTTACATTTAAAAAAAGAAAAAAGAAACTAAACAAAGCCAATATCTTCCTGGCAGTGTGGGCGTGGCCTAAAGCCCACCTGTGCCATTCGGCAGGAAGATGACAAGATGTGCACTGACAGGAAAGACAAACTCAAACAAAGTGGGCCTGAACAATAAATCCCAGGCATGTGTCTGCACATTCTTACTGCACTGTTTGCATCTGTAAATGTGCTGCGTGTCAAGGCTTGCTGTAGAATCAGGTCTGTACAAGTCACACACTGTTAACACCGGATAGGGATTACTCTCAAATCATCCACAATTACATGTTTGTCCAGACAAAGGCAAATATTTGTGAAAGGAAGAATTAGTGTGGTGTTTAATGCATTAAAAACATATACTGAGCAGGGCTGCATGATTAATTGGGTAACACAATATTTGGATGATCCCTCGTAAACATTCTGTGGACTATAAGTAACTTAGCAACTAAATGTCATCTAACTCTCGGGATTAGTAAACGGTCAGCTCAATATCTGCTAACTCTTGATCGGGACAGTCCTCCAACAGACATTCTATTGACTATAAATAACTTTGCAACTACATGTCAGCTTATTATAACTCATAATACTCTACTAACACACTCATGAGAGTTTGTTGACATAGTTGCAAAGTTTCTAATAGTCAACAGATTGTTAAAGGGACCATCACTATAAGGCCATTAACTGAAATAAAAACAAAATTGTGGTAATCAAAATGCAAAGGCTGTAATATTATTGATATTGCCCCCCCCCCCACAGTTTTATTACATTTTATTTTGTAACTGTCATTTTTATCAAAAAATTGCCATCTTGCATGTCAAATAAGGGATTCGAGGCTGGACTCTTCACTTCTCTTAGTGATTACAGCCTAGCAACCATCTAGAACACCATAGCAACTGAACAGCAGCGTTCTAGATCCATTAATGATTCTCATGCACAACAGTTACGTCCATCTGGTTCTGTATAGAGAAGTATATTAGAGAAAAATAATAACATTTATTGATATAATTGCTGATAGAAGATGGCATGTTCTTCTTATCCGTCATTTCAAAGGGTATTGTTCACCTCTGGCTCTGAATTTGCACTATAGTCTAGCTCAGGCGCTAATGTTCCATAATTATGATTCACTGCTATCTTAATATCCTGCCTTTCTAGATAAAGTTCCCTTCACGTCTCATTGGTCAACCTGATCATGTAAATGCGTATAAATAGTACGAGTGAGCAGTGTCATAGGATATGATACGGTTTGGTGTTGGAAAATCTCTGCTGCTTTTGGATTGGCAGGTTGCATTGTTTGTGACATTTGAGCAAATCCCCAGCCGTCCACACCCCTCAGAACTTCCTACACATGTCAGTAGAAACATTTCAGAGCTCTTCATTCTGAAACTGGTAGTGAAAAAGCTGAATGTTGCACTAAAGCCTCACTCTTAAAGGGATACTCCACTGCTTTTTCATATTAAGCTATGTTATTCCCTTAACTAAGACGAGTTGATACATACCTCTGTCGTCTTAGTGTGTGCACTTAACTCATTTAGGTTTGGAACAACATGAGGGTGAGTAAATAATGACCATCATTGCCAATAAAGAACCGCATTGTTTTTTAAGGTGTACTGGGATCAGTGGCAGTGAAACTTCATCTCTCTGACTTGATTTCCTCTTTTCTTCGATGCATCAGCGGTTTTAGAAGAGTTCATGTTTGTGTTTGGCTCATAAAGCCCTCCACAGGACGCAGAGGTTAGGAGTCTCTGCTGTTCTGTGTTTGCTCTTCCTGTATGTCCCATGATTCCTACTGACTTACTGGAAATGCTCCAGCTACTTTAAGTATATGTCTCTGATCTAAAGAATTCACAAACATGACCAGCCACCTTGAAGAATGTTTACTACAGGATTTCCTCAAACTAACTGGACTAGTTTAAATGGAAGAAAAAATGAAATTGTCATCACCTCATCCTCATGCCGTTCCAAATCTGTGTGAAGTACACATTAGTTGACATTTAGTTGCCAAGTTAGTGGAATGTCTAAAGTGGACTGTGACATTTTGGTGTGATTTCTTTTTTTTCTTCTAATCCTTCAGATGTGATCTGGATCTGAGAAAGTTTGCGTGCTTCCAACACTCTTTTGTTTGCCTCAAATACACCCTGAGTAACCGTGAGAGAGGTCCGTTTCTGATGGTTGTCATCAGCATACTGCATCGGATCTTTAGTTTTCTTCTATATTGTGAGGACGAGCGAGCTCTTAACATTTGATTTGGAGTGTTTTGTTCTCTTCGCTCTGGTTAAGTCTTGGACTGCCTTGGCCAGATAACATCAGATAACATGCCAAACTGATTTAACCCAAATCCTCTGATTTTCAGAGAAGCTGTTGTGCTAAACGCTTAGAGGCTCCGTATTTAATTCTTATCAGATGCTTTCCTTCCTTTTCTTTTAAGCCATGCTTCAATTTTCCCTTCCCTACATCTGTGCATGGACTCTCTTTTTTTAAGTCCATCAGATCGGTTCATATCCTTCACAGACCAAATTTCCTCATTATGTTTATGTTTGTGGCCACAAATGAGCAACAAATGGCTAGACTCTGGAAGCTTTTCATCTCATGCAGCTTTATTTAAACTGGCTCCATCCCAATTTGTAAACTATCTTTACTAGATTTAAGGATTTAATAGATAAGCAATGTAATATAATCTTTTGTAACATAAATGTCTTTACTAGCTCTTGGTACATGTAATGCATCCTTGCTGAAGTAAAGCAAAAAAACTGCATCTTGAGTCTTTTTTTTTTTACTTTTATAATGTGGTAGTATCTCCCAAGTCCAACATACTCTCAACAAGAAAACCACTTAAGCTGGTTTCCTAGACTGCCCAAACTAATGTTTTTCTGGTTGGCAAACTAGTCTCTCAGGCTGACAAATGGACCAAATCCCTCTAACGCTAGCCAGCCAGACCAGTAAACAGCTGGTTTAAGATGTCTTTGACATCACTGGTGAAGCACATGCTTTAGTGTGTAGTATAATTCAAAAGCAGGCTTTGTTTTAGGATTTTGTGTGTGTGTGTGTGTGTGTGTGTGTGTGTGTGTGTGTGTGTGTGTGTGTGTGTGTGTGTGTGTGTGTGTGTGTGTGTGTGTGTGTGTGTGTGTGTGTGTGGTGGACTGGACTGAAGAGTGAATGAGTCAGATTATCAGGTCTGTCTTCACTCTGCTGAACACTCAGAATGCATGAAACAAAACCACAAACCACAGGACTGACAGAACGAGGGATCAAAAGAGAGGAGGGGAGATGTGGGTGGTGATATTAGAAAGAAAGAAAGAAAGAAAGAAAGAAAGAAAGGAGGATTAGAAGAGGGAGGTGGTCTCGCCTGTGTGGATTAGATGTCAGGTTTAACGGCCATTTCTATGAGCACATGCCTCTGAGTATTACTCAATCACTTTCACTCACACACTTTCATTTTTACACACTTTCACTTACACATTGACACACTTTTATACACACACACACACACACACACACACACACACACACACACACACACACACTATATATATAATATTATATATGTATAATTGAAAAGAAAAATTTGAGTTGAACTTTTGAGGAACTTGTACATCCAAATCCTAGTGAGTGGCTTATGTGGGCAGAATTTGAATATAATGGGAAGAAAACTGATGGGGTTTTCGGACAGTGCTGTAGAATTTTGTACTCATGAACAATCTTTACAGAACTTTAGTTTCAGAGAGGTTCTTGATGTTTTATTGCCGGTTCTTCATTCAGATCAGTGTCGGTTTCATGGGTTCTTTAAAGCACAACTATACATTGACCTAAAGGATTATTAGGAACACCATACTAATACTGTGTTTGACCCTCTTTCACCTCCAGAACTGCCTTAATTCTACGTGGCATTGATTCAACAAGGTGCTGAAAGCATTCTTTAGAAATGTTGGCCCATATTGATAGGAGAGCATCTTGCAGTTGATGGAGATTTGTGGGATGCACATCCAGGGCACAAAGCTCCCGTTCTACCAAATCCCAAAGATGCTCTATTGGGTTGAGATCTGGTGACTGTGGGGGCCATTTAATACAGTGAACTCATTGTCATGTTCAAGAAACCAATTTGAAATGATTTGAGCTTTGTGACATGGTGCATTATCCTGCTGGAAGTAGATACATGGTGGTCATAAAGGGATGGACATCAACAAGGCATTTTCCCCCGAGGACTGCCGCATACTGGATGATTTTCCCTTTTCACACCATTCTTTGTAAACCCTAGAAATGGTTGTGCGTGAAAATCCCAGTAACTGAGCAGATTGTGAAATACTCAGACCGGCCCGTCTGGCACCAACAACCATGCCACGCTCAAAATGGCTTAAATCACCTTTCTTTCCCATTCTGACATTCAGTTTGGAGTTCAGGAGATTGTCTTGACCAGGACCAAACCCCTAAATGCATTGAAGCAACTGCCATGTGATTGGTTGATTAGATAATTGCATTAATGAGAAATTGAACAGGTGTTCTTATAATCCTTTAGGTGAGTGTGTATGCTGATGTTCTAAAGAACTAGAGGTTTCTACTCATGACATTATCAGTGCTAATGCATTTTTGGTTTAAATAGTTTTTTTGTTTTTTGTTGGCAAACGGCAGTGTTTCTAAGGTGGATCAGGTGTTTGTGTA
Source organism: Pseudorasbora parva (assembly GCF_024679245.1). NCBI lineage: Eukaryota > Metazoa > Chordata > Actinopteri > Cypriniformes > Gobionidae > Pseudorasbora > Pseudorasbora parva. The sequence continues at coordinate 44,559,161 of NC_090180.1, forward strand.
TAAATGTCTAATATATATTTAAAATGTATATCATGATTTCAACACAAAATTAAGCAGTACTGCTGTTTTCAACATTGGTGCAGCCTTGGTGAACAGAAGAGACAAAAACAAACATTTCTTACATTTTTGAACGATAGTTTATATGTAACTAACTATAATTTTACATTCGATGTTTGCTATTTGTGAATGCAGTTTCTTGCATAAATGTTTATTTTAAAAGTCCTTATGCAGTAATCCTGAACGATTTCCTCTCTGTTTGCATCTTTCATTCAGTCCTCTCTCTTTTAAACAGCAGATGTTTAATATCTTTTTAACATTCAGTTCTTAACCATTGCTGAAGTTTCCATCTCGAAGGGTCACAGCCTCACTGTTTTCTGACCAGCTTGTCTACTTCCTCCTTAACATCGACAGCTGGAAAACGGCAAACATTCATCTTGGGCCGCTGAGAGATGTTTGTTGTTTAGTGACCCCTTTTAAAACCCTTGATGAAGAGACTTTGAAGAGTGATTGTTGGCACTCAACCTTTACGTGATGCACTGATTTACCCTCTTAGCTTTCTAAAATTCACTGGAAAGTGCTTTTGATTTTTGCATTTTCTCAAAAGTAGGTTTTAAAGGATGCACATGTGAATAAGTCATTGTAGATCCTTTAGAATAGATGCTAAATAAAAAGACACAATTTCTGTGTAGCAAAACATCAAGAATAAACTTGAGCAGTAAAACCATAACCGAAATAAATTGTCTTTTTGATTTTGCTCACGTGTCCACTGTTGGTGCTTTCAGTGGTGGACAGGGGTCAGCATGGGCACCCTGACTGGTCTGCGGCTATTCAGCCCCATACGCAACAAACTACGATGAACTGTGTGTTCTGATTTCTATCAGAATCAGCATTAACTTCTTGAGCAATTTGAGCTACAGTAGCTCGTCTGTTTTATCAGACAACACGGGCCAGCCTTCACTCACCACGTGCATCAATGAGCCTTGGCCATCCATGACCCTGTGGCCGGTTCTCCACTGGTCCTTCCTTGGAGCACTTTTGATAGATACTGACCACTGCAGACCGGGAACAGCCCACAAGAGCTGCAGTTTTGGAGATGCTCTGACCCAATCGTCTAGCCATCACAATTTGGCCCTTGTCAAACTCGCTCAAATCTTTACACGTTCACATTTTTCTGCTTCTAATGCATCAGCTTTGAGGACAAAATGTTCACTTGCTGCCTAATATATCCCACCCGTTAACAAGTGCCGTGATGAAGAGACAATCAGTGTTATTCACTTCACCATGTTAAGTCTGATTGGTGTAAATGCCATGTGTTGTGGGTGGGTGCTAGTGTGTTGCTTTGTATCTGGGGTGTTATGGCCGAGTGTTTTTAGCACGTTGCTCAGATGTTCTTGGTGTTTGCTATGGTGTTGTTTATGCACCCTCAAGTCTCTGTGATATAATGGTTTCTAGATTTGGCTCGGGTTTCCTTCTTCAATGCAAGCCTTTTTTTTTCTCTAAATAGGCTACTGTTAAAAAAAAGGAAATAGACTATATAAATTGGCACTGAATAACCAGCAGAATAGACTCAAGCACCACTAAATGACACCATCAGAGTTTCTATAGCATAAGAGGGTGTTGACCTCAGCTCTTCCTTCTGTTTTTATGTTAAATGTTCTGAGGTCATCATCCTTTTAAGTGTGCTTCCTCACAGCTTGCACTTGACCAATGCATTCATTTTCATTTTACATAATTTAAACACTGTCAGTACTTCTGTTGCTGAGGGCAGCACATTTGATATGGCTTTTATTAGTCTGAGTGAACTGTCTTAACTACAGTTCAGAGTATGTTCTGTTATTTTTCTGTCAAAATTTAGTTGGTTCATTCTCTTGGACCCTGTCTCTTCATCTCCTGGTGTTGTCGTCTTTGAAAAAAGGAAAAAGTCAAAAGTCAGTTCTGGGAAATATTTCATCCTGGTTCAAGTACTACGGGCACGAATGAGTCCTTACACATTTTTCTTGAGAAATGCACCGCTCTACAGTCATTTGAAAGTGATTGCAGTACCAGGTTTGGCCACAATCTTACATTCACCTCCTTTAAGGAACTGTTACTAGTTTCTATTTTGACAAATAGTTTGTTTCTAAATATTAAAAAATGACAACTCACTTGCTCTGGAGATGAAGAGATGTGTTACTTTTGTACAAGCAGGATGTGGTATTTGTCCCTACTTCACTGTGATTGGACGGCTGGGAAAAAAAATATTTTATGTTTGTTGTTTTGTTGACTTATTATCCCTATTGGGAAATTGAGTTTCAATGGTTTTCAACATCCATTCACAACAAAATAAAAAAAATACGTACATATGAAAATCAAACATAAAAATCACAGAAATGAATGCTGTGTTTTTCCCAAAGTTAAACATTCTTCAACTCTCCGTGAGCGGGGAAAAACGGCACGCGTACAGCGTTAACTAGATGCTCAGTGCCTCGCCACACTGCTGGCACTTTAAAAGCACGCCACCGCCATTGAAAACCATTGGAAAAATATTCTAGCATCTGGAAAAAAGATGATGGACTTTGATGGACACGTGGTCTAAGTCCTGTTTTCTAGAAGAAGAAAAAATGAATTACATAATGCTGCCATTTGGGTCAGAAAAATACACCTTTACACTCCATAAACTCAAAGGGAAAACAAGAATTTTTTTCTGACCTCAGTGGCAGAAATTAGTTCTTATTTAAAGTTCATAAAACTCAAAAACTCACTGAATTTGGATACATTGCACATTGCTTCTCAAGTAAATGCGTCTTCATTTGTAAGCTCTATTCTATGTGAATTCTGCCTTCAAGTTTGTTTTGATATTATGCAGAGGCTGTATGATATTCTGTCTGAGTGTCTGTGGTCAGTATCAGCAGTTTCATGTGAAACTGATTCCAGTCCAGAGACGCTTCTAGATTTCACATGTACATGATGAGCTCGTAAACTTGTTTGAGATTCAGGGTAGAGGTGATCAGGAAAAAGTAAATATCAGGGAATTTTGAAATGGTTATTTACAAGCATGGAAAAGTCATGGAAATTAGAATAATCTTGGAGATTTTTTATAGTATAGTATAGTTTTTTCAGGGTTGGAGCTAATCTCTGCAAGAGAGTGGCCCTCCAGGATCAATGTTTCCCACCCCTGCGTTAGAAGCAGGAAAAATGGGCAAGCATAAGGATTTGAGCGAGCTTGACAAGTGCAACAACGAGTTTGAGGCGTTGACTTGGCCTCCAAATTCCCCAGATCTCAATCCAACCGAGGATCTGTGGGATGTGCTGAACAAACAAGTCCGATCCATGGAGGCCCCACCTCAAAACTTAGAGGACTTAAAGGACCTACTGCTAACATCTTTGTGCCAGATACAGCAGCACACCTTCAGGGGTCTAGTGCAGTCCATGGCTCAATGGGCCAGAGCTGTTTTGGCAGTGAAAGCAGGAACAACACAATTTAAGGAAGGTGGTCATAATGTTATGCCTGATCAGTGTACACTACTGCTTAAAAGTTTGGGGTCGGTAGTATTTTTTAAATTTATTTTGATTAACTTTTATGCTCATAAAGGCTGCTTAATATTTTTGGTAACCGTGATGCAGTTTTTTTGTTGTTTTATTCGTAATGTTCCAAAGAACAGCCTTTATTTGAAATTAAATCTTTTGTAACATTATAAATGTCTTACTGGCACATCCTCACTGAATAAAAGTATTTTGAAAAAACTAAAATGGTTTATTAAAGTTTATTAACCTAAGACATGCCAGAATGATGAGTAAATAAATTAAATTTGTCTAAACAAGTTAGAAGCTGATGCAAGAGGTTTTTTCAGTCATGGCTCATCATCTTTTGCAATCTCTCGAGAAGATTTTTATCACCTCCGTCTCAGCCAACATTCCTCTTCAACTGTTGTCGTGTCACTTTATCTTTCCAGAGCGGCGGCAGCACTTTCTCTCTCGTTTATGTACTTCGTCTTCCATCCCTGTAAAACCAAATCTTCATTTTGGCTGTATGCGGCCGCATTCTGTGATTGTGAAACAAAAATGAGATTTTCTGGAAAATGAGACCTGCCCAGATGTCTTTTTAAGTTTCTTTTTGGCTGGTGTTAAACACTGACACTATTGTGATATGATGTGTTTTTTGGCGTTGTTGAGTTTGGGAAGACCAATAACATGTATAATTTCAGATTTCTCTGGCTATGGGAAACACAAAACCGAGTCAAAGGCCACAAGGATAGCAAACTGTGTCCAATTGTGAATTCTTGCCTGTTTATTTTATCGAGTTTCATCCTGATTGAAACACGAGAGCCAGATGACATTGCGACAGGCCCCTGGAGACAATAGCGCTTCTTATTCCATGGGTTCGGATCCAAAGACAAACGATCCTTTGGCGCAGCTTCTGATCACTCAGCACTGCAATAACTTCAAAATATGCCTGCCATGCAGTCGATCCACTATAAGGCCAGAGCCGTGCCTGAGTCCTGCTCTTCGGGGAGGAATTTGAGATGTCGAGATTGGCAGGAACTCGACGTGCCCCTGACCTTGCATCGGACAAACCGTCGCAATGAATAAGAAACAAGCTAATCTCCTGTGATTACGGAGGCTGGACGTTTGTTTTCAGACTCCGCTGAAGGGCCGTTTGGATTCATTTATTAACAGTTTGAGAGCATTTTGACCAAATCCCCTAGAGGTGTTAGATGTAGGGTTTTCATTAAAAGACATGCAGAAATAACAAGCAAGAACTTTTAGGCCAGAAACAATTTACTCCAATGCTTGGCACTGCAACCTCAGTTTCCCAATGCTTTTTTGGGTAGAGAAATTCATACTTTTATTCAGCAAGGGTGCATTAAAATGACCAAAAGTAAAGATATTTATAATGTTAGAAAATATTTTATTAAAAATGCTGCTGCTCAACTGTTTTCCACATTGATGATAATCATAATTAAGTTGTTTCTTGATTAATCAATAATTTAGAATGATTTCTGAAGGATCATGTGACACTGTAGCCTGGTTAAAACCTGACCATTCTCCGTAGTAACTTATGGTCTGGCAAAGTTTTCCAAAGGGATGTCACCCACGGACGATGAAGTATGCGGAGCGAGACGGAGAGGCTCTGACAGCAATTCTCTGTTTGTGATTTCGAGGAAGATGTTGCAATGGCTTCTGATGACTTTTGCCGTTGTTGTAAAAGAAATATGATAATAGCTGGTGTCCACCGCCACTCCGTCAACATTTTTGCAAAATTTGGAAAACCTAATAGCATCTCGGATTGACGGTCGAACAGAAAACATCAAGCTCTGATCGCATTTCCCCCGTTGTAAGGCATCTGGATTGCGATTTTCAAATTTTAAATTCAAAGTTTAAGCAAGCAGAACATGCAGATTTATATTTTGTACTCATACATTTTAATTGCTCTTAACTTGATATATTTGAATAAACTAATTCACACATTTGACCTAAAATTATCACAATCTCAATTGAAATATTTTTAGTAGAAACTTGGTTAGCTTAAAATAGCTTAATCAATAAACGCTAACTTACTAATTTGTAAAGCAATGCTTTAATAGCATCAGCATTGCTCAATGAGTATGAAAACATGGATAACGAAATCTATTTTATCATAGAAGATCGTTAAAAATAATCTATCATAAAGATCATAGAAAAAAGAAAAAAATATTTATTTCTTAAGAATTATTTTCCCCTATTCCCTCCCTATAGCTTGTGCTACTCTAAGTAATGTCCAAAATGTAGTATTTCTGGCACTTTTAAGTTATTTTGGATAAAAGCGTCTGCTGCGTAAATGTAAATAATTTACCACAATCACAATGATAACCCCCATAACAGAAACTCGTCTAAATTAGCATAGCAAAACATTAAACACAACTAAATCTCGCAGTTAACATTAATCTTGCATTAAAAACATTATATAATGTAGTTTTATTCTACTTTTTTGGGTGTCATGGCATGGAAGATGGAAATTCCAGCCAAGTTTCAGGTACGTTTAAGTTAGTCTAAATAAAAAGTTCATTAAACTCAAAACAATAAAACCATTTAGATTACTTTAAAATGTATAAGTTTTGTTAAACTCAAAAGAAAAACACAGTTCTGAATATACTCATAAAAGTTCATTTGATTGATCTAAATTATTTAATTTAAGTTGGCTCTACTCACAGAAAAAGTGTCAAAATTGTATCTTTAGGGGTACAACAGCTTGTCGCTGGGGCAGTACCCTTAAAAGGACAACTTTGTACTATTTTTACCACAAAAAGGTTCATTGAAGTACCTTAAGGTACGCATTTGTACTCAAAGGCACTAATATGCACCTTTTAGGAGTAAAACAGGTACAAAGATGTCCTTTTAAAGCTACACTGTGTAACTTTTTTAGTTTATTCTTAGCTAAAAATACTTAGTTCTTTCAAAAATATATGTGCTCATTAATGTATATTTACTTCTTTCAAGTAATGAAGTATTCTCGTAAGTTTATAATATGCCATTGAAAATACATACGGGTGAGGGGTTCTTTAAAGGGTTAGTTCACCCAAAAATTAAAATGACTCACCCTCATGGACACCCGTAACACCTTCGTTCATCTTCAGAACACAAATGAAGATATTTTTGTTGAAAGCTGATGGCTGAGAAAGGCTTCAGAAAGGCCTCCATTGGGATTCAGTACATTTCCACTGACCCACTCACAAGACCCATAAAAGGCACTAAAGACTTTGTTACAAAGTCCATCTCACTACAGTGGCTCTACAATAATTGTACCAAGCGGCGAGAACAGTTAGAATTGGGCTACTTTTAAGTTGTTGCTGCAGGTAATTCATTTTTCCACGTGTTGATTGACATGCAATTATGATGCTTCAACATCCCCAAAACACGCCTCAGACATACAAATTCAGTAGTGCATTCGGCCACCCGATGCATCGCTGTGGTATTCTTTTGACTGGCCATTGGGTAATTTTGTTGCACAGACTGGGCAACCCTGGTTTAATCAGTGTTGCATGTTCATCCAAAATGGATGATCGACTCTTTTCTCTATGTAATGGACAGGTTTTGTGGAAAGAGAAGAACATGCATCTGTTTTTACTTTCCTGAGTCAGCAGATGATCTAAAAAATCATCCACTTACTGTAATGCATTTTAGATCCCAAAATCATAGCAGTATGTTCTCATTGCAAAGACATGTGTAGTTTGTTTTGTACATGTCTGGCACAGTTTGTTTTAGTCTTATGGGATGTATTCCTGGATCAATATCCCCATCAAACTAGTCCTAATGCTTAGCACAACCTATACCCATAAAAACCCAGTCCTAACTCTAAAATCTGATTTGTTGATATGAATGTTGCTCCAGGAATCACTGTAACTCTATGCAAGTATGTGACTTAAAATGCGTTTAGCTACACAAGTTTTGATGGTTTTGGTTGTATTTTATGCTTATAACTGAACAAGCAAGTTCAATTAATTTTAGCAGATAAGTCCGTTTTTTAATTTTAAGTAACTGGTCCAAATGTTTCAGCAGTCAACAGCATTCACAAAAGTCTCTGAGCTGCATTTTGTTGTTTTGTAGTAAAATGTTAAATGCATATTTCAAATTAATGTTTGTTCATAACTAATGCTTTATTGCATTAAACGGTTAACATCAGCATAATGACTATAAATGTGGTTAAACCTGAAGCCATTTAAAATATTAAGTCATAGTCAAAGCTGGAACAAAATTCCCTCACATACTAAAGAGAAAATTCCATGAATTATATAAATATCCCATCTGATGCATGTTTATTTCAGGTGACATTAAACACACACACACACACACACGGCAAGGCAAGATTATTTATATAGCGCATTTCATACGCAATGGCAATTCAAAGTGCTTTACATAGAAATGAATTAAAATAGGGATAACAAATGCATGAGAAAAAGAATACAATGTGTAAAAATAAAAATACAAATGGTTGTAAAGAAAAACAACAGATTCCAGATAGATTCCTATCTGCCTGATTCTAAATTGCCTGATCTCACACACACACACATATACACACACACACACGACAAATAAAGTGAGACACCTGTCCAGCAGCCTGTCTTTCTTTACTAGACAGACATTTCCTGATGCTACAAAGATACTACTGTGAGCTGAATGTCATCATCTGTTGACATTTTTGAAGCGCTCCAGCTCTTTTGCACATTCTGTTTACCATCATGGCCTCATGCTGCTGGTATGTTCCATCAAATATAACATGCTGGACGCTTAGAAACCATTAGCCCTGTGGTAGAAACGAACGGCATGACAGATGTTCTGTGCTGTTCGCATGCTATGAGAAATGGCAGTATGCTATATATCATTATGCTGAATACTTATGCAATATTCATGTAACATGCATACTTTAAGATATTTTACATGGTCTAAGTATTATGATATACATATGATGTACTAAAATCTAACTGTTGTATATAATAAATATTATTATTATTTATATACAATTATAGTAGTTATTTATATTTTTTATTTAATAAAAAAAAATATATATACACATATATATATATATATATATATATATATATATATATATATATATATATATATATATATATATATATATATATATATATATATATATATATATATATGTTCTTATTTTAGCTTAATTTTCAATTAGCGCAATTTTTTTAAATTAGTTTTAGTTACAGTTGGAGTAAGCGATTTCTGAGAAGCATTGTTAAACACTGTTGATATTTGAAATCAGCCAAACAAACACCCCTCCTTTCATTGCGTCGCCCCCAAAATACACGAATGCCTTGCCCGATCTTAACCCTTCTTTTTCCAGTGATATTCCTCTGAGCTTTTCTTTTTTATAATGTCTCTCAGCCATTTCTTTCTCTACAGTCTTTAAATCTCCTCGTTCACTCTCTATCATAAATGTGGACAAACCCCCTACTGGTGATTGGTTCTCTCTCTCCTCCCCCATCATGGGTGGACACTCCCCCTTCTGTTGATTGGTTCTCTCTCCTCCCCATCATGTGTGGACACACCCCCTTCTGCTGATTGGTTCTCTCCTCCCCATCATGAGTGGACACTCCCCCTGCTGCTGATTGGTTCTCTCTCCTCCCCATCATGAGTGTACACTCCCCCTGCTGCTGATTGGCTACATGTGTGTTGAGCTGCTCGGTCCGATCCACTTCGTGTTCCTCAGAAATTGCTTACTGCTCCTTTATTAATAACAACACTGGTTGATCTGCTAGATTCAACCAATAACCATTTGTACAGCACCTTGCACCTTTTTGTTTGTGTCTAATTAGGCAAAAATGGTTCTGGAATATTTTGATGGTTTTGAATTGCCTTTTGGACACAGCCTTACAACCAAGCAAGCAAGTTCAATGAAGAAGGGAAAAAAAGTAAAATATTCTTGAGAAACTGTTCTGTTGACTGTAGGGCTGCAAGACTTGGGGAATAAAATCAAATATTTTTTTTATCTCTGAACAATTCTACAATTTGGCCGAACCTTGTGATGTACCAATATGACTATATAATAAAAATCACAAATTATTATTATTATGTAATCACTTTAAAGCTCTTTTGTAGATGAGCGCTTCTTAATACAATTATAGTAAGATGGTTGGCACATCTTGCCTTCCCAAATGCATTTAGGTTCCCAAAAGCTTTATTTCCCCTTTAGCTGTATTTAGTTTGAATCACTTTAATTAAGATCCTCATAATTTTAGGCCATGTGTATACATATTATTTAAATAAATTGTGCAATCTGAGAGTAACAACTAAAAGGTTATTGCCCTTTTAAATAGCTTCAATGTAGATAAAAATGTTCATATACAGTAATGTCACAACTTTTTGAATAATTGAACTGCCTTGTAATTTATCTACATGATCTGATGAGAAGAGAAGCTTGTCGAGTCTGAGCCGTGTTGTTGTGAGCGCTGCGATCCGCCTCCTCTGAGTTGGCAGCTCCTCTGCCAGCGGAAATTTCCCGCACATGTTCTCCCAACGCTTGAACTCTGCCATCTGACTGCAATCCTCAGTCGAATCCCAGCCTCGAGATCTGTTCGAGATCTATAGCTGCTCTGTAAATGCTCACATCTCTGTTCTCTAAACCGTGTCAGTGATCAGAGAGTTTCACATCCCTCAGGTTAAACCAGTGTTCAGCACAAGCCTACGGGTGCTGATCGATGACACCTTAAAGTCTTGTGACACCACACCCTGTTTTTGGTTTATTTATATAACTATAAAAAAAGTTTGGTACCGTACAGATAACAAACGGGTGTAAAATAACGTTTAACGAAGCAAAACCTCGAGTTGTTTGTGTATGTTATTGCTGTGCATTATATGTTGTTTTTACAACAAAATGTGAAATGTATAAAGAATATCAACAAAAAAATGAGGATTGCACATTTGGATAGACAGGGAGGATGACATGCAATGATATTTGCCCAACATTTACACTTCTAGAGCAGCAATGACATTTAGCACAAAGGAAATGAGAAAAACTTCAAGGCCTTCAAATCTAAGGACAGTTCTTCCTTTTGCATCCTGACGTTATTTTAAAGGGATAGTTCACCCAAAAATGAAAACTCAGCCATCATTTACTCACCCTCATGTTGTTCCAAACCTTTGGGTTTGTTTGTTCTGCTGAACACAAAAGAAGATATTTTGAAGAATGTTCGTAACCAAGCAGATAGAACAACCATTCACTAGAGTAGGGGAAAAATACTGTGGTTGTCGATAGTTGCTCTCTTTGCTTTGTTACAAACCTTCAAAATATCTTCTTTTGTGTTCAGCAGAACAAAAACTCATACAGGTTTGGAACAACATGAGGGTGAGTAAATGATGGCTGAGTTTTCATTTTTGGGTGAACTATCCCTTTAAAATAACGTCAGGATGCAAAAGGAAGAACTGTCCTTAGATTTGAAGGCCTTGAAGTTTTTCTCATTTCCTTTGTGCTAAATGTCATTGCTGCTCTAGAAGTGTAAATGTTGGGCAAAAATCATTGCATGTCATCCTCCCTGTTTATCCAAATGTGCAATCCTCAATTTTTTGTTGATATTCTTTATACATTTCACATTTTGTTGTAAAAACAACATACACAAACAACTCGAGGTTTTGCTTCGTTACACCTTATTTTACACCCGTTTGTTATCTGTACGGTACCAAACTTTTTTTATAGTTATGTAAATAAACCAAAAACAGGGTGTGGTGTCACAAGATGCGACCCTAAAAAGGACAGAACGCTCTAAATATACCTGTTTATTCTGTCATATAGTCACAATGTTGCCCATCGCAGTTCGGTACAGGCATCAGACCCCTGTCTCCTCACAGCAGATCTTGGGTTGTGTGTGTGTCGGAGGGAATGTTTTGACTCCTTTACACATTTTATAAGTTCTTCACCTGTCTGAACTGGTCAAAATACCATCATATGTACACACATACAAAAAAACACATTTAATATTAGTACAAACCTGTATTATTTTCTTTTTTGGTCTGAATCAAGAGAACCAAACTACAAATGTCAACACACTCTTAGACTAGATTTATCAGGTGAGAGATGAATTTGGAAGCAAACAAACCCTTAAAGTTGATAAGCATATTTGTTTTGCTATCATAACAATACATATGGTCAGTATAACTGTTTTTGAAAACAGACCTGTGACGCATTTTTTTATGGCTTTTCCATTACATTTTTATTTGTATGGCGATATTCACAATACACAGTTTCAAAGCCGCTTTACCGAACATTGTGACGTGTGGAAATGCATATTTTGTCACGTAAACACATGTTAATGATAAAGTGTCTAAACTGACCAAACAGAACTGCAAAAAATATATTTTTAAACATGTTTCCTGAACGTCATCTTGTTTATCTTCATCTTGAACTTGTTATATTGGTCGGCGGTTTTGCTCTACATGGCCCGAATGTCTTTAAACTGAGGAAAACCGAATGATACGGTCTCTTCAAACAAGGAAGAGGGAGATCGTCAAAAGAGATAATGAAGGAAGAAGGAAGGGAGAGAAAATGCTTTGAGCGGAAGGAGGTTGAAGAAGGTTGTTTGGTGTGTTTTTACAGTCTGACATTCAGAAAGAGATCTGATAAAGACTGTTAACCTTCATGATCCTTCCAGGCTCTGAATGTCCTGTAATAGTGGACGGTCGTGTTTCCTTTAGACAGTCTAACCTTCACACTCGTGATTTGAGTCTCATGTGAAGTATCCTTTAACTTGTTTAAATGATGGGCTGCATTGCTGAAACATAATGTTCAACCTTTTCATAACAATGTTATCAGTCTGAGTCAGAATGTGGCTCTGCTCCAAAATAGTGAGTTACGTAGAAAGCATGCTGTGCACTTTCCCAATATAAAGACTGTTTCAGAAGTCTAGTTCTGCTGCTTTATAATAATAATAATAATAATAATAATAATAATAATAATAATAATAATAATAATAATAATAATAATAGATTTTATTTATAACACACTTTTCATTCCGAAGAATTTCAAAGTGCAACAATGGAAATATAGAATAATACAACCAATCAACCAACACATATCAGTTAAAAGCTTTTCTGAACGGAAAAAAAAAGCTGATGGTGGAAGTCTCTGAAAGTTCCACAGCACACTGTGGTCCACTCCATGTTTTACATGTCCATTCGTCATTTAAGCTTAAAGAAGTGTGCTCTTGAGCGCCCCCTTTGCGGCTGCTATGTGCCTTCGATGCGCACTTCAGTTGAGCCCGTAAGTTTACGAGCTATGCAGAGGACTTCTACCCGGCATTCAAAGAGGCATTACGTCCTGAAAGTGCGGACACGGAGGAAGACCGTGAGGGTTTAGGGTGCCATTTTTTGTCTTAATCATTGGTTCTCGCTGAAACACAAATGTGATGCGTAACATGAGAATGAACCTCATTGGTTCTCGCTGAAACTCAAACGTGACGCGTAACACGAGAATGAACCTCATTGGTTCTCGCTGAAGCTCAAACGTGCTGCGTAACACGAGAATGAACCTCATTGGTTCTCGCTGAAACTCAAACGTGATGCGTAACACGAGAATGAACCTCATTGCTTCTTGCACGTCAAGAGAACATGCTTGAGCTTCCGTTGATTCCGAGTTGATTAATGTGAATAAAGTCTTGAATTCAATCTGTTCATCATATAAAGTGATTGAACCTCTTCAGAAAATTGGAAATAAACCGCTCGGTTCATATAGATTAGTTTTAAGATCTCGTCAAAGTGGTAGTTGCGTAGCTGTGAATGGAGGGACAAATTAAGATTTTTTTGATGAAATCCGAGAGCTTTCTGTGTTCTGTATATGAGCAAAAGTCTTGCGGGTTTGGAACGACATGAATGTGAATAATGAATGACAGAATGTTTTACTCTTTAATGCATTATCTAATGTTAACTAATGAGACTTTATTGTAAAGTGTTACTGATTTATTTATACAATTTTAAGATAATGAGCCAGCCTGAAAGTGCAATTTCATTTAGAATAGCAGATATTTAATTCTATATAATTTAATGTGGAATTAATTTTGTTCAAGCATAAATTAACTTTCAAGGCAGCTGCTTGTGTAGACAATTGACAACGTATAACTCTGCCTTCATTGACACAGAGAGTTTCTAATTAAAGATTTATGAGTTCCAAGCAGACGACCCCCAAACTCTTTGTCATCTCTTCACGTCCGTTAAAAGACGGCTTTACAGTCGACTTCATTGTGAAAATGTGTGTGGCTGCTGGTGCCATTGTGTCAATGTTATGACTGTAAGGCAGTTTTTTTTCTTTTCTTTTACAGCCCGCCTGGGTTTATGGACATTTTCCTTTAGTGAAAGAAAAGGCTTGTATTCTTTGTGTCTGAAAACAATGCATGCTTACTCAACACGTTAGACCTTTCCCAGGATGTCTTGCTGGAACTAAAATGGGGATTTTTCTTTCTAGAAATAGAATATGAGGTATGGATGACCTACAGTACAAACAATGCTTCTGAAATAATTATTATTTATTAAACAGCAAATGTGCATTTGCCAAAAAATGTGCTCTGAGATCAGGAAACTACCATCACCCTTTTAAACACACATTTTATTGCAAATATCAAAAGCAAGTGAAATTTGCAAACTTTTGTTTTTTGATCTTAAAAATGTAACTATTTATTGTTTTATATTTTAAACTTGAATTTTAAACTTTAAGTTTGAGCATTTTTGTATTTCTTTTAAATCAAGATATTTTTCCTTTTTTGTATTTTATGTTCTTAAATGTAACTTTTCTAATAGCTTTTACGCATTTGTTTTTTAATGTGATTTTTTTTAAATTTTTTATAATTCTTATGTTAAGCACTTTCAATTATCATTACATTTAAAATTGTGCTATATGAATAAACAAAAAGTAATCTGAATCCCCCAAAAATTGTCAAATTTGTGCATGTTTTTTAATTCTCAAAATAAATGCCCTTTGGTTTGATATATCTAATGCTATATTACACATTAAGTGTCCAAAGGGCCACATTTTAGAAGCTTTAGTCCTGTTGGGAGCACACCTTTAAACTTGTTCTGACTAAAGCCGGGTGCACACTGTGCGATTTTGGCCGCGATTTTGGCCACGATTTGGCCGTCTGAGACAAATTTAGGAAATCCTAAAAGATTCCTCAGATCCTAGGCTAAAATCTGACGTCTTTGGTCGTTAGTTTGACATGTCCACCGGCCGCCGATTAATGAGCTCTGCGATCAAATTTTACCTCAGACGAAATTCTGGCAGTGTCAGAAGATTTGGCACAGAATCCCGCAGTGTGACTTCTCCTACGACGACAGTCAAATATCTCGGTTTTTCAAGACAAACTATGACCAAAACGAGAGCTAGAGATTTCTTTGTAGCCAGCATTTCAGTCCCGCGTGTAATGCAGCTCACTGTCACCCAACGCGTCATTCATTGATGATATAAAGCTCCGGGTGAGATTTCTTGCGCGCGTCCGTTTTTAGCGCGCCTAAACTATCGTGCAGTCTGACATTCACGAGTTCACACTTACATATAATTATATAGAGTAATATAAATGCGTATTTGGCGTGCTGTCCGGGGGGAGGGATTCGAGCTCGAACTTGGCCCGAACCCAGAGTACCCCCCCCTTCGTGTAAGTGGTTAGAACTAAAAGAGCAAAATGTGGAGAAGGGGTGGAGGAGGGATGCTGATAAACTTTCAACAGAATGGAGGTAAGACTGCAGTGTATATATATGCACCTCTCGTTGATTAGCTGAGTGCTATCCACCTGTGTCAATTATCTGAAAGCCCTCCTCCCGAATCTTTGTTAATTAACATCGTTTAATGACAACTGAGATCTTACAGTGTGACACGGGGATCATGTTTGCACAGTCTGACAAGGGACA
The DNA here is from genome assembly GCF_024679245.1 of Pseudorasbora parva. Lineage (NCBI taxonomy): Eukaryota > Metazoa > Chordata > Actinopteri > Cypriniformes > Gobionidae > Pseudorasbora > Pseudorasbora parva. Next base: position 44,574,524 of record NC_090180.1, read on the forward strand.
TTCGCAAAGGATTTTGAAAATCGCACAGTGTGCAGGACCCATAAGACCGCTCTGAATTTGTCATTTTGTTAAGTACATCTGCTTCAGTTCTTCTCTTTTGTGTGTGTGTGTGTGTGTGTGTGTGTGTATTCAAGTAATATAATATGACTGGACTCCAAGGTCCTGATGCTGGGAAAGTTACCATTGCTTTGGGAATACAAAATATGTTGATCAACTTCATGATGAAGCAAATATATTTCACTCTGCCTGAATATCCAAAGATTATTTTCCCTCGACGGTCCACGATAAATCTGATTGGCATCTTTGCTGTCCGATGGGAAAAGAGCTGTGTGGAATATTGCAGGCTTTGAGAAACACGACCAGAGTTATAAATATTCCCTCTCTTGGTTCTCATGACTTTTGATTATAAAAATAGTGGGGTTGCACATGTTGGAGACATAAATCAATGTTTTTCCTGGTTACAAGATACTGTTGTGGGCATCCGTTGAGCTGACATCTGGTGCCGTGACCCTGGTAATAATTCCCACTGACTTCCTGTATCCGGATGGCAAGCGGAAGATTATCCAGCATTACTGAATCCACAACATGTGTTTGACATTTTATGATTAGTCAACAGTATCTCTTGATGTGGTAAAGTCTGTTGTACACTATCTGTGTTGATTTTCACATTTTCCCCCCTGCATGATTCGCAGAAGCAACGATGAACTTGAATGTCGTCTGTTTCCTATTATAAAAGCTTTTTTTTGGTTGCTGTTCCCATGGAAAAGTCAACATAAGACATGCGCTAGATGATTTGTTTGATGTGTGCTACTAAGCCAGCCATCTGAGACCAATAATAACTATTGTTTGTGTTTCAGTGGCGATGCCATTCATCATAATGACCATCATGTTCCGGCCGTACCAGCGTGGTGTTTACTGTGACGACCAGACCATTCGTTACCCCTACAGACCTGACACCATCTCTCACAAAATGATGGCGGCCGTTACCATTTCCTGCTCCATCATTATCGTGAGTCTCCAACAATCAGGCAGCTGAGCAAACCTTTAAAGGGGTTCTGTTATGCTTTTTTACATAAACAACTTTATCAAGTGTGTAATGTTGCTGTTTGAGCATGAAAATGGTCTGCAAAGTTACAAAGTCTCTCCAGGGGGAGTTATTCTCTATATCAGTGTCAGTGTTTCTGAGCTCTCTGAAATGCCTCCATTACATTCTTGAGGTTTCTTCCTGGAACACTTCACAATATTCCCAATTTAAATAATTCCCAGCCAAAGCATATGCAAGTTAAATGGGCTGGGCCTGGATGAATTGGTTAGTAGTGTGTTAGTCTCGCGTAGCCAGACGGTCTGGACTCTATCGCAGCTTTCATTGGTCGAGGACCGCTCAAGAGGACGTTTGACTGACATGTAACTCATCTTATCAGTTTGTTTTGCGTCATGTTTAGGGAAATGTAAAGTCTATGTTCCTGCAATTACATACTGGCGTGCATCTATAAGTTGTGCAAGTTTTCAGCAACAATGGAGCTGCAAACCCTAATATTTGTGAAAATCCAGCATTTAGTTGACCCTGGTAAGCGCTTAGTTGTAAACACGGGGGCGTTCTTGGCGTCATGCCGTTTGTTTCTAGGCGGACTGTTAAAGAGCACAACATACTCGTCATCAGATGACGACTTTGAAACGCCTAACGTGTTTCCAGTTAAGTGTGCCATAAGCATCAGACATTCAGCCAACGGTCTGTAGGAGTGACGTCTCAGGCTGAGACTATAGTAGTGGGTTGAAACTCGTGGTTATGGTAAGGGGCAGGACATTTCCCAAACACACTTGAAGTGGTTGATCAATCACAACACATCACAGAGTGTCACTGACAGACTGGGAAAAGAGGAACTGCAAGGTCAAATATGTGAAAAAAATGTGCTTTTTGAACGCTTAAGCATGAAGACCTATTCTAGTAGAGCCCAAAAACAAATTGTAAGACTTTGTAAAAGAATAATAATAGGTCATCTTTAAAGAAATGCCTCATCCAAAAATTAATAATCTGTCATTTACACCTAGGATTATTGTATATTTTTGTGATATAAGGAATTAGCTAACATAATGTCAAAAGTCAACCCAGGCTCATTGTAAAAACGTGCACTAAAAGTCCATCCAGGTTTCCCCAAAACAGTTGAATGTGGTAATCTGGCAATTTTTTATAAAGCTGGATGTTGTACGCATCACTGCAGTTTGGAAATTATAAATGTACAATGAGTGGCACTAAAATGTTAATGTTTTATCACATTTGGAAGTAACTTACCACCTACACTAAACCTAACTAAGGGTACATTTACCAGACAACAATGTACTAAAAACTGAAAAGCTTTTCCTTTTGCGGTTTTAAAAAGTTTTGTGTACAGATGGCGACAAATAGCCAACAAAACGTCTAAAAACACTGTGTTATTCTTGCCAGGCCAGTAGATGGTGACTTTGTAAAGAAACACTACATGCCTATAGACTGAACACTTAATACCTATGCGCATAACATCACTTTTTTCACAAATGTGCATTTTTGTAGTTTACTCAATTTCATAAACCTGTTTTCAAAAGTTAGCATTTTCAGGCCCCGAAAACGCTGTTACTGTGTAAATGAACGACCAAAGCACATAGAAAGTTTTCTGGGGTTTTTTTGTCATATAAATACACCCTAATAGTGTAAACAAAAGCAAAAAGGAGAGATAACGTCTTAGTCATGATAAAAGAGCTCAAAGCCTTCCGCATGGCAATGGTGAGCTACTGAGCAAACTTACAACACCAGAAAAAACAAACATGTACCTAGAGATACATCAAAATGTATCAGTTTACAATTCATGCGGTATGGTAAAAGTGATCTGTGCATGATGAACTACATGAAAATATACTGTAATTATAATCAGTAATCAGTAATCAGTAATCTGCAACTGTAATTATAATTTGTGTGAAAAGGATTACAAAAGGTGTTTTAAAAATATGGTGTTTTACTGCCACTAGTGTTCATTTCAGCCAAACTGCAGTGAAATGTATGTATATAGATGTGTTTTAGATGTATATAGAAGTAAAGGCACTTGAATGAGTTAAATGTTATGCTGGAAAAAGTGGATAGTGGCCGGCTGTCAAGCTTTAAAGAGGTTGTGTTTTATGATTTCAGCTCCCTGATTCACTCACAGAGGTTTTATAAGGCTCACCGAAGGGGAAGATTTTCTTAAAAAACTTGCATATCAAAATAAACAAATAGATCATTGTAAAATCTAAATTCTGTTTGAGCAGCATCATCATTTTCTGAAGGGAGTTGATGTTGAAGCACCGGCCAGTTGCAGTATTTGACATTTCTGTAATGTGTTTGATTGTGAAAAGATGCAGGTTTGTTTTTTGTATTGTGGCCAAATGTTCTGAGAGAACATTGTGATTAGTTGAGTATTATTCATCAGAGTTCAGTTCAAAACATGAGTCATCTTCATCAGACAGACTCATACTTTCATTACTGAGAATGAATCTTAAGGCAAGCTTATGTAACTTCTATTTATAGTTACATAATGGTGATTCAAAGTGCTTGACATTCAAAATAATCAACAAAGGAATATAAAATTAAATCAATTAACAATTGAAGTTAAAAAAAGATGCCATGTTGAATTACTGCAATGTACCAATATTTACTCACGCGTCACTATTGCTCATTGGGGTTAAAGGTTTAAGTGACTAAACCTAAAAAGCTTTATTGTTTCCTCACTTGCAGATCACTTCCGGAGAGGCCTACCTGGTGTACACCAAACGTCTTTACTCCAATTCAGACTTTAACCAGTACGCTGCGGCGCTCTACAAAGTGGTGGGGACGTTTCTGTTCGGCGCGTGTGTGAGCCAGTCTCTGACCGATATGGCCAAGTACACCATCGGACGCTTGCGGCCTAACTTCATTGCGGTTTGTGCTCCAGAAGTGTGTGAAGGCTACATGCTGGAGATAAACTGCACGGGAAGCCCTCGCAACGTGACCGAATCCAGGTACAGAAGCAGGGGACGGGAAGGGTTGAGTCAGATGTCATAAACCGCTAACCTCGCTTCCTGCATTTGTTGTTCACCTGTTGTTTAGCTTCCTGTTTGTGCATTACATTTGTGCCTTCTTATGCTGTGACTTTTGCAGTCCAAAGGTCTCGCTTGTGTATTCAATATGTCATGTCCTCAATAAGCTTGAAATATTAATAGATTTGATTTTATCAATTCATTTTATTTATATAGCGCTTTTACAATGGCGATTGTTTCAAAGCGGCTTCAATGTTAAACAGGACAATATTGCAACAAAATTTGATTTGGCTGTACAGTCGTTCTGGAGAAAACAGTGATGTTATCAGCTCATTTTAATTTATCATAGAGCAAGAATGTTGGCAGATCAGTATTATAGTTTATAGAATTAAATAAGACCTAATGAATTAATTTTATTTCTATATTTAGTTGAATAATTTGGATCATAATTTTAGTGTCCCTAACTGAGCAAGCATTAGAAAGCATGACCTGTGGTCAGGCGCTTTTTTTTTCTTTCCTGTAAGAAAATATTTCAGTTCTATCTGGATAATTTGTCAATTAGGGGAACCTGTTTTAAATTAAATATATTATTTTAAATATTTTATTATTATTTGTAACCAGGACTTGACATTAACTTTCCCCACCAGCGTTTTTTTTTTTTAAAGTTGCCAGCCACTGCCAGGGTTTTTGACCATTCTAACCTATATTTAATAGCCCATAGAATATTTTCTTATATGAATATCTGAGCATGCAATATGTCAAAAGAAAGAGCTGAGTCTCTTCTTTAAAAAAAAACCAAACCTTTTATTCTAGCTTCATGCATTCCTTTTTAATCGACTTGAATATGGGTAAGTTTCATTAAAAAAAGGCAACATTTGGAACAAAAAGCGGCAAAAATCACATTTTAGTGAAAGACGTTTTCCAGATCAGATTCGGAGCGATGATCAAACACAGATGGAGTAGATCGAGTGCATCAACATCCCTAATGCTTCACAGTCCTGTAGCTCATCCTGGGTCCAGATTTCATTTAGTAACATTAGATAGTTTTGATTCATAGGATGTTTAATGATGATGACCACGTTATTTTACATATGCATCTACTTGTATATAACCACTTGTTTTACTGCGTCTTCCTCGTGAGTTTTGTTCAGGAGATTCTGTACTCATAAGATCCATAATAGCGCCTTCTAGTGTGTAACATTGAAAAAACAGAAAATTCTGTGTTTGGCGGGTAAAGTTAACTTTGAACATTTTTGCTCATAGGCCACTGTGACTAATGGTTTTCCAAAGTTCCTAGCCACTCAGCATTTTTACTGGACACAATTTGACATCGAAACCATGGGGGAAAAACTGCCATATAGAAGATATTTTTAACATTATCTAATAATTAGGTTTGTTAGGCTTCTGTCACTTTAAGACCTCACACACGGATCCGTTATACCATTACACATGCGTTTTCTTGCACCGCAATAAGCAGTGAATAACTTAAGTTAGTACTGAGAGGCTTTATGCGAGCACACTTTGGGTGTTTGAGCACAAAATCTGTCTGAATAAGTAAAATTATGAACAATCCCACTACGAAATTCAAGCCCTGTACCCGCAACAATATTCATCTAAAAGCAAATAAAGTGAGTGAGTGGAGGCGGGCTTGTGTCATTTGCTGTCGGAGAGAAAGAGCAGCTGGTATCCTGTATCTATTCTGTGGAAAATGAGTAGCCTATTGGAATCATTTCAGTATCTATATGTATCAAAAAAACTATATTTTTGACAACACTGCATTGCATTTAGTTTACCTTTTTAGATGCCTTTTTAAAAGGCGATTTATATATTAAATTCCACCGGCCAAAGTCACTGCTGAAATACACACACATTTTTAAGCCGTTTGTAATCCTTTTAAAGGGGGGGTGAAACACTCAGTTTCAGTCAGTGTCATGTCAATCTTGAGTACCTATAGAGTAGCATTGCATCCTGCATATCTCCGAAAAGTCTTTATTTTTTTTATAATTATATAAGAAAGATGCGCTGTTCCGAGTCTTTCCGAAAAAAGCCGAGCGGGTGGGGGCGTGTCGTGTGAGCGGAGCTAAATAATGACGTGTGCGCGCTGCTGCTATTGTGTTGAGTCGAGTGCGTCGTAAAGCTGTGTCATCCCTAACAGTGGGAAAAAAACTTTATTCAAAATAAAAATATGGCTTTTAATCAGATACAGCCATACATCTATGATCCGGAATCAGACCCAGAGGCTGCAGTTGAACAGGAGCAGCAGCAAAAACGACTAGAGCAGGACGTCTCTATGTGGTACAAGTTATACACTAACTATATAATATGCTTAGCGGCTTGTGTTATTTACATATTTATACTTGAATTATATCGTCGTATTTTTGTCTTTGAAGGTGTACATGTGTGAAGTGCAGTTGTGCACGTGTGTGTGTGTGTGTTTACGCGTGGTTTGTGTAGACAATTGTAACGTTATTAAGCGGACTGGTTTTGCACGGCAGGCTAGTTAGTGTTTACATAGAAAGACACGGAATAGTAGCACATTTGAATGAAGAAGCGCGCTTATTTAGTTCAACATATTTCCCCCCTCTTTGTGTATTGTTGTTTGGAGTGCTTTTACAATACACAAACATAAAGTTACACATATAGTGGCCAGCTAAACAAATGTACACGCACTACACATCGCATGCTCCATTGATCAATTTCTATATATAGTAATATATATAGTAACTATACGTGATCATGTTTGGGCTACTTGATGAGCATAGGCAAAAACACAGACATTTGAAGCAGTCTCACTCACCTCCTGCAGTTCTAACGTTGGGACCTTTATCGTTGGGACTGCTCCATCCTTCAGCATTAGGCGATTGGAAAATCCGGCGTCGAGCTGGGCCTTGTTTATGAAACAGTCGGCACCGAAATGCAGCGAACAGATATAAACATTCGCGCAACTCAGTTGCTGATCCGGAAAAGCAAATTACATCCACTGTTGCCTTAACGCGGGGTTTTTGGGGAATCTGTGCAGGACTGTCTTGGTCTGGCAACCAAAAACGCACTTTTTTGGTGACATTGTTAATTGTGCACATCACCTGTGCAGCAGCCTACGAGCCAGCGCTTTGATGGGCGTAGCCTGTTACTTTCGCTCTCTCCCTCTCTCTCTCACGCTCTTCCGGTAGAATTGTCCGTAAGGCCCATACAAGGAAATTCCGCCCCCATTAACGTCAAAGGGGACACATGATCGCAAAAAACTTGCCGAAACTTATGACTAACCGGAAGTAGTATTTTGGACAAAGAAATACTCCCATCAAACGTCCACCTTAACTTTTGAAACTTTGTCTATGTTTAGTATGGGATTCCAAGTCTTTAACAGTGTAAAAAGATCAGTATGCATGAAACAGCATTTCACCCCCCCCCTTTAAAGATTTTTAACAGCATTTATCACTTTATTTAAATGATCTGAGATGTACTGTTGGCTTTGAGTATTATCACCAAACCGATCAGCATTTTAATTAAGTCCATTTCTTTTTATTATATTACACATTTAAAATGAATTGATGAACTTGTTTTCAAGTCCAAAAGTAATAAAAAATAATAATAATCTTTCTCCAATAAGTGAAACATTTGATTGGGAGTCACACACACAGTATTAAACATTCACATCATCACACAAACCAAAATGCACTTAAAGGTCTAGGTCATTGTGGACATGTGATTTAATGTTTTAACACCGTTGACATCTTAAAACACAGCTTGAGAAAAAGTTCCCCTGAAGTGAATAATAACCCATAAATGTTTCATTGTGAACTGTGAAAGTGATTCTCTTTCCTCTCTCCCTCTGCTCTGTATGTGATCCGCTCTTCCTCCATCGGTTCTGTTGCACCAGGCTGTCGTTCTACTCCGGTCACTCCTCCTTCGGGATGTACTGCATGTTGTTTCTGGCGGTGAGTTGTCACAGTTGTCTTCCTCTTCTACAATCATGCTGACACAGAAGACTTGTGTAGACAGATAAAGGAGACCCTCTCAGAGCAACAGGAAACACGATGGACTATAAACTATGAACTCAAACTTCTCAAGCTTTAAATCAAGATTAGTGTGCAACACTTAAAGGGACAGTTCAACCAAACATTTAAAGAGGACCTATTATGCCCTTTCACAAAGTTTTGACTTCAACGTTCAAAAAACAGCACCTCTCTTTCCAATAATGTCCAAAATCGATCTGATTGGCTGTGTTGGCACTTACGCCCAAGCCAATGTGGCAACGCAACGGAATTCAGTTCGACAACACATGGTGTCACTAGGCCTGTCGAATAGTCAATAAATCAACTAATTGCACAATAAAAAAAATAGCTCTATTTTTTCCAGCTGTGATAATTTCCATTTGCATGCTTGTTTGTTTTCCTCGTCTCTCTCACTGACTGTGTGCACCTCGTCGGTTTGGGGAGGTGTTTATACTCGGCGCGCAGACCCGGCGTAATGAGACGTCAGGCTCGGCCAGATTCGTCTGGAACTCGTGCTTCTTCAGTTGCGGAGCCGCACGCAGTTACAAAATTTTACATGCACAGCGCCAAGCCAAATGGGGTCTCGTTTCGCGCACTCCGCGTTGACGCCATTTTTGCCGTGCGCACCCTCGCGCTCGTGTGGACGCGCCGAGTATAAACAAAGAGCTGCACTGAAGTTGGCAGTTTGATAAAGGCGAGGTAATTCTTCAGTTAGATCTTTATATGCTAAAAAGGCACATACGTTCTGTAGAGAGCAATACACAATCTCCTTTTTGTGCCATCAATGTATTTTCTCTTGCTGTATTAATCTCATCTTGCTTTCCTCAGAGATGGTCAAGTTCAGTTTGAGCATGATTACATTATATAATTTTTTTTAATACTGTATTCTAAATTTTGGATAATTAAGCTATACTATATCATATGCTGAAGTATTTTTTGGAGTGTTAACGATTAAAAGAAAAAACAACCGTACAGAACTGAAAACCGCAACCCTAAAACTGTGATCCGAACCGTGGGTTTTGTAAACCGTGCCACCCCTAGTATGCACCTAAAACACAATCAACCTTTGCAGTTTTCATCCATTTTATTTATTGTTTTTGGTATTTATTCAAGTACATTTTTTGTAAACAGACTGAGAGTCCATTGCTTTTATCATTTTTGGTTGTTTTGTTCATTTATTGTGAATATTTAAAATGTTTTTTGTTATCAATGTTAAATAGTCTTATCGTTTATCACAATAATTTCTTAGCCAATTTATCGTCCAGCAAAATTTGTCATCATGAAGCCTAGGTGTCACCCATTCAAAGTAAATGAAAAGACTTAATGCTGACGCCCATATATTTGGACTGCAGGTAAATGGGGTCCAAATCAGTTTTTTTTTTTTGCTCAAATGTGACAGTAAAAACTACATCGGAAACTTTTAAATTCTGATATGGCACTTCCATATGTGGTACAAAATCTGATACAGGTTAGATTTTTTGCAATGCAAGCTCAGTCTGAACTGCCATATTCTGCACTCATGGGAGTCACTTCAAAGATTTTATTGCCCGTGTTTTCAAGACAGTTGTGAAAGGAAAGTGATGCGTCAGAACTCAAGTATTACAGTAGCCTGGCTTTCATTAGAGATTTGCGCAACTTGCGATATTTTCTAAATGTCAATTAAAAACTCTTACGAAATTACCAATGTTATGTCATGCATCTAAAATGTAGCGGTAGATGTCTTATCCAAGCATTAATGGCAAGGAAGGTGTGAGGTGTTTCTGGGAGGTTATAGTACTTTTTTTTTTTTACAGAGGAATTGTGGATTCAGAATTTCCGGATGAACGGATCACCCTTTTTGGAGTTTTTTGCAAAATGCGTCTTCTGTCGAAACATACCACTCCATCTTTAAAGAATGATTGACGTACATTACATGACTTGTAAATGAGAGAAAACGGTTTCCATTGCAGTTTTGCAAAATATCCCATTTTCAAGTTGCTTGAAAAACCATCTCATGCGAGTGCAAAAACTTGTTTGCAATATATGGGAGTTTTTGCAAAATTGACATGTTTGCATTGGCCGTATTTTCAATTTGCAGGGTAATGGAAATGCAGCTAGTGACAGCTCTATCTGTATGAGACAGTGTTGCGTGACATTTTTATTGTTCTTTTGCGCATACGGGTCAGTCCAGGACCATGACATGTTTGCACTGGAATCTGATATTGGCACAGCTATGCAAATAAATAAATAAAAATCAGATCTGGCCAATAAATCAGAACTGAGCACTAAGGCTCGCAATATGAACATAGCACAACTCAACCAGGCCTCGTCCCTTTATTTTGCGTATGCCTTGGGTAGGAGCTATTAAAATGAGGAATATGATGTGTTTGTTCCACTGGAGGCGTTTCAGAAACACTGACATAGAGAATAACTGCCCCTGGAGTGACTTTGTAACTTCAGTTTTTTATGCTCAAACAGCAACATCACACACTTGATAAAGTTGATAATGTAAAAAAGCATAACAGAACCCCTTTAAAGGTTTGCTCAGCTGCCTGAAAGCTGAACATGTAACAAAGCATAATAGGATCCCTTCAAGTTCTGTCATCATTTACTCACCCTCATACCTGCATGACTTTTGTTTTTTCTTCTCAGCATGACTTCTCTTCAAAATTTCTCATTTTGAGTTCCACCAAAGAGAGAAAGTCAAATGAGTTTAGGGTGACATGAGGGTGAATTAATAAGCACTTTCCTGGATGCTTTGCTCATGTTCCGACGTGTCTGTAGTTAAGATGCTGCCAAGTCATATTCAGACCAGGTGCTTCCCCATAACGTTTAAAGAACTGCAATGCCTTGCATTTCGTTTCCTGTTACTAAATGCTCAATATTGATTGTCCATTTTTCTTCCCATTTCCTCTTTTAAAATATTGTGTAATCCGTTGTTGTTTTTCCTCATCCCGTGTAGTTGTATGTTCAGGCACGTATGGCATCCAAGTGGGCCCGCCTCCTTCGGCCCACAATTCAGTTCTTCCTGGTGGCTTTTGCCATTTATGTGGGATACACGCGTGTGTCTGACTACAAACACCACTGGAGCGACGTGGTCGTTGGTCTTCTGCAAGGGGCGCTGATCGCAGTCCTCACAGTGAGTAGAAATCTCATGAAACCAGCTTATATTACACCCCTAAAATTAAAGAAATAATATGAAATTCAAATTAAAAATATCAAATTAAACCCATTTAAATACTCTTCCTCAGTCACTTTTGGAAACTCTTGTCCTGCCTAATATTTTATAACCTGTGATACTTTTTTTCAGAATTCACTGTTGAATAAAAAGTAAAAAAGAACATTTCAAGAATTATATTGTTAGAAAAGATTTCTATTTTGAAATAATGCTATCACTTTTTATCAATTTAACACTTCCTTACTGAATAAACTATTCATTTATTTCAAAACAAGCAAGTAAAAAATGACTGACCCCATATTTTTAACTATAGTGTATATTGTTACAAAATATTTATAATTTAAAATGCATGCTGTTTTTTTTTTTTTTTTTTTTTTTTTTTTAAGAATCCTGGAAAAATGTATCACGGGACATATGACATTGAACACTGGAGTAATGATGCTGAAAATTCAGCTTTGATCACAGGAATAAATTACATTTTAAAATATATTAAAATAGAAAAATATTATTTTAAATTATATAATTTTTAAGTTAAATGCAGCCTTGGTGAGCAGAAGAGACTTCTTTCAAATGCATTAAAAATAGTAGTTTCCAAACTTTTGACTGGTACTGTATGCATGTATGTATGTACACTGATCAGGCATAACATTATGACCACCTTCCTAATATTGTGTTGGTCCCCCTTTTGCTGTCAAGACAGCTCTGACCCGTCGAGGCATGGACTCCACTAGATCCCTGAGGTGTGCTGTGGTATCTGGTACCAAGATGTTAGCAGCATTTCCTTTAAGTCCTGTAAGTTTGAGGTGTGGCCTCCATGGATCGGACGTTTGTTCAGCACATCCCACAGATAGCATGGCTCTGCCCTCCTACATACTTCCGCTCAATTTTCATTTTCCTTCAGTACTCCGTCTGGGACTGCGGTGTATTCTTAAGTTTTCTCCAAACAAATTTTAACCGGCCTAATCAGTGAACAGAGGGAGTGGCTGAAAACGATGACGTTGATGTCGTGCGCTAGGTTGAGTTCAATTTCAGTAATGGCGGCGGCAAAAGATGAGAACGAAACTATTCATTCCATCGTGGCACCGCTGCCGACTGTCCAGAAGTTAAAACCGGAGTAATAATAATCTTTGCTGAGGCTTTTTGGTAGCCCTCCTCACAAACATTTGAATTGGGCTGTTATTTATAGCAGCATTTATTATCATACCAAGCATATGACATTTTATATACAGCATACAATCATGTTACGGACCACGCGAGCGGTGCATTCCCGATCACAAAACTCTCCCGTCCACTGTGGCGTGAATAAATCACAATCCAAATGCACGAGTTGTAGGTTTATCCTATGGTTTTATCACTAATGATTTGACGGATTTTCATTGTTTGAAACAGGCAAAGGGCGCATGACATACGTAACGACCAAACGTTAGCGATTGGTTCTGGCAGATCCAATAGTTTTAAACTTCAACAGAGTACCTGCCTTTGTGGAAGTAAACGTACATTTCGTACAAATGAAATCTATAAGAGTCTGGTAAAACCAGGCTAATCCCACAGATGCAATCTGGGAAAATAGCCAATACTGTTTCCATGAAAGGGTGCACATGGTCTGCAACAATGCTTAGGTAGGTGGTACATGTCAAAGTAACATCCACATGGATGGCAGGACCCGAGGTTTCCCAGCAGAACATTGTCCAAAGCATCACACTGCCCCTGCCGGCTTGCCTTCTTCCCATAGTGCATCTTGGTGCCATGTATTCCCAGGTAAGTGACGTGCTCCAGTTCTGATGCTCACATGCCCACTATTGGCACTACAGTAGATCTTCTGTTTGCACAGAAGCTCATCTTCTCCCCACATGCATCAATGAGCCTTGTCCACCCTGTGGCTGGTTCATCAGTGTTTCTTCCTTGGAGCACTTTTGATAATTACTGACCACTGCAGACCGGGAACACCCCACAAGAGCTGCAGTTTTGGAGATGCTCTGACCCATCACATTTTGGCCCTTGTCAAACTCACTCGATTTTTCCTGCTTTTAACACACACTTTGAGGACAAAATGTTAACTCGCTGCCTTATATATCCCACCCACTAACAGGTGCCATGATGAAAAGATAATCAATGTTATTCACTTCATAATGTTGTGCCTGATCGGGGTGTGTGTAAATATATAGAATTTTTTTTTTTGATATAGTGGAATATGAACTTATGTGGTGGTTTACTATTCTGCAAGTTGTATTAAGTCTTTTTCGTCTCTGTCACAGGTGCGATACATCTCTGACTTCTTCAAAGAGCGCCCCCCTCGCTGCCAGGATGTTGAAAATGCTGAAAACGAAGACAGCGAACGCAAACCCAGCCTTCAGATCGCAGACACGGACAGAAACAACCTTTACTCCTACAGCAGGCCTGTATGAGCCTGACCTTTGACCTGTGAGAGCAGTCACACAGAACCACTGGATGCTGCACCACGTCTTGTACAGACAGCCACACACACGCTGCTGCACACACACTGTACACTGGCACTGACCGCGCTCTCTTCCACAAGATAACTATTACATTTCAGAGAGAGAGCAAGCGAATGCATGAACTAACACTGAATATTAGATTTTATACTTCTGTACAGTCGGCTGGCAGTTTATACCGCATTTTGTTTTATGCACGCTCATATATGCCAAGTGCACAGATCACCTGACAGATCTAATGAACCCTGAGGGACTTTATTGTATCGGAGCACAAAGATGAACTTTTTCAAGGGGAACTGGACATTTCCATGACAACCTCGAAACCACCGATTGACATTTACTGACTAGCTGGACTTCTGCAGTTGGAAGCGATTCTTTCGGCATGCGAAGAAAGTGAACATTTCTGAATCATCAGACGACAAGAGTTCATGGTTCCCAGAGTAAGAAATCCAGGAAGTATGAACATAGAACAGATGACAAAAATATAACATACAACTGGATTTTATGACAATTTTTATATCTATAAAGAAATGTCATCTTCCTGTGACGGTAGGTTTAGGGATTTTATAGCCTTTTATAACCTTCACAACAATTTGGTATTATATCCACACACATCTGCAAGAAATCCTGAATAGCATGTTTTTTTTTCTTAAATAAGGTAGTATTTTATATTTTATTTACTAAAGTCTTTAACCATGACAACTATACAATCTGGTGTTGATCTTGCTAGCTCTTACACCGATGCCGTTTAATTAGTACCACTAGCTAACCGAGGCACATGTATATCTGTTTATTTTTTTGGACATTTAATCTTACTAACAAACTTATTAACTAGCCAATTTCATATGTTAAACAGCCGTCTATCTCTGAACATTATCACCATGTCCTAACCAAGTGTAAATTGAGATTTTCTATTCAGTCAGTGAAAGATGTGAACCGCTGCTCATAGCCAATCATAAAGCTGTATGCAGATTCTGAACCAATGAGGTTACACCAAGGGGCAGGGTTACCGCCAACATGACATGTTTAAAGCTGCAGTCCATAAGTTTTTCCTCTTTGTTGCCATCTCTGTTTGAAACCTGCAATTGCAGTTTGTTTCAAAATTATCGTCTTCATGTGGTTTGCGCATCTGCACAGCTCCTCACCGTGGATTCGTCTAATGTTTTAAGGAGTGTGTGTGGCTTTGTCATCGCACCGGTGTGGATACTGTACTTCAAACTTGAAAGTACAACCAAAACAAGATTTTTCCCGGCAAAGTTTCTGAACAAGTAACATGTCTGCCACTTTTATTCTGACCAACCGAGGGAAAAAAAGCACCGCTTGGCTAATATCACAGTAAACCGTGGATAAAAGTATTATTATTATTATACTTTGTTCTCAAATTGTTAATGTTAACCACATCAGCATTGCGTGCCGGCGTGTATTTAGTGTGTATTAGTGTTACCTGTAGATTTACATTTCCACACAGTCCAATCTTTTGCTTTTGACTCCGGGTGAATCTGCAGTTGACACTGATGATTGTCGTTTGGACCTTTCTGGATTACAATCCAACATCAAAATGATACGTTGAATTATTCCA
Source organism: Pseudorasbora parva (assembly GCF_024679245.1). Taxonomy (NCBI): domain Eukaryota; kingdom Metazoa; phylum Chordata; class Actinopteri; order Cypriniformes; family Gobionidae; genus Pseudorasbora; species Pseudorasbora parva. Next base: position 44,589,728 of record NC_090180.1, read on the forward strand.
GCTGCTGTGAGAGAAGGCTATATTTGATCCACCTGGGGGACAAAAAATGGGACTCATTTTTTATTTATACAGACGTGAAGTAATGACGCAAAGACATGTTTGAATTTCCCACCAAAATCCACCAGTACCATTCTCATTATAACATTAGTACAAGCTTATCGTTATAAATCGGGCTAAGGTATGGAGATGAATACTGGCTGGATATGTCCTTGCTCAAATTGGTTTTGAATAATTTTTAACCAAAAAATAGTTACAGACAGCAGCTTTAAAGAACAAAAACGGACGCCAGTCGATTCAAATGGAAAAATATCGACATGCTTGTGCATTTAGCATCAGGATCGTTGTTTTATGATCTTGTTTCCACTTGATCACATTTTTATTAGCATTAGCTGAATAAATTACCGTTAGCAAAAAAAACAAACAACCATAGACAATGTCAGTCCTCCTCTCCTGGGGGCGTATTATAGAAACTTTCTATCTTAGGTCTTAACTTGAGATATGATAAGTTCATTTAGGATTTTTCACAATTTCGTATTACAGAAGCAAATCTGAACTTGGTATATGATTCTTATCCTATCTTACAAAATCGCATCTTATCTGTAGTTAGGAAATCTTAAACCGCTCCATCTAGTTTCGGTAATTAACTGTCAGGTCTGTTACCAAGCAACCAGCAGTGTTCAAACTGCTTCTTAGGTAACCCTAAAATCAAAATGGAGAAACAATGGCGTACTTTTAATTTAATGCAGCATAAATTTAAATTTTGATAAGATCTGTTGAAAAGTAAAAGCCTGTTTTATAAATCACCTTTTCACCAAAAAAACAAGTATAACAAGTATACAAAACGTTCAATTTTCACTAATGTAGGGAAAGTTGCATTTGACATTGTTATACACATTTCTAACTTCAAAAGCATTTGAAAGGAATGACTTACAGTATTAAAACCAATTGTAAAGTGTTCATCTAGGTGTCAGCTATGATGCACCTTCCGTTCAAATGCTAATGAAGTTAGAAATGTGTAGGTATACCAATGTTGTATGTAACTTTAGAGACGGTCCTTAAATTTGCGAATATCGAACACACAGCACCAAAGCAACTTCATGCTAGTGAGGAACGACCTGTAGGCTATGCTCCATGTCGGCCTCTGTAATGTTGGTCGCAATTTGTGAACTAACTGCAAAATCATGAGTCCTGGGAGTCAATAATTATTTACAAGCATTTTATCATTAAAGCGCAGCAAATCCTCTGGGTCCTCCAAAAGAATTTCCACCATCAAAACATCGCTGCTCTTTATATTAAATAATTAATACATGTAACGCTCTTTAAAAAAAAGAATTTTTGTACTGTGATTTTTACCGCTGGATTAAAAAAAGGTTTGAAGTTAGGACACCGGTGGGGTTGTCCTAAAGTTAAGACAGCTTTTAGGTTTTTTTGTTGAGTTCGAATGCTTCTGTACCCATTACCTATCCATAGTTAAGGTTATGCATTTAAAGGGGTACTTCAGCGTCCTGAAGGGCTGTAGTAAACCTTTAAGAAATGTCATTCTGTAATAGTCTTTGTCCTAAATGCAGTCCTAATTGAAATTGCCATAGTTATCAAACAGACAGGATTCTAAAGTTAAGATTTTTCTGTAATACGCCCTCTGAAGTGCATATTGTATTTATTAACTAGTATTAACCCAAAAACTTCTGAAATGAACCGGAAATATACCCTCTCAAAGCTTCTGACGCGTTATTAACAGGAGAAAAAAATAAAGTTTTTCCTTTTATCTCACCTATGTTATTTATGGAGGTCACGTCTGTTTTTTTGGTCATTATTTTTATTTTGAAGTTGACAATCAATCAATCAAACTCCTGCACAACAGAACCAGTAGTCTACTGTGAGTTTCTAATGCTGCCATTTTTAGGGACACTATTTAGTGAACATGAATGATCTCTTCCTCTTTTTATCGAAAACCAGACAGCCTTAAAATAAATGAGGAATGAGCTCACAGTGACTTAAATAGTAAATGTGAAGAAGACTGTGGCTCATGTTTACACTTTTGCGAATGTGTAAAATGCATCTAATGTTAGGTTGAATGTCCCAGAGCAATGTTGAGTGTTTTTGCAGGATCGTTGTAAGTTTGTGCATTTCTACTACTGTCCAAAACTGTGGGGTCCGTAAGATTTTAATGTTTTTTAAAGAAGTTATGCTCACCAAGGCTGCATTCATTTGACAAAAATACAGTAAAAAAAATCAGTGTCACATGATCCTTCAGAAATCATCCAGATATGATGATTTGCTGCTCAATATCAATATTTATCATTACTATCAATGTTTTTTTGGAAACTGTGATTTTATATATTTTTAGGATTTTTTTTTTTTGATGAATGGAAAGTTCAAAAGAACAGCATTTATTTGAAATATAAACCTTTTGTAACATTGTAAGTGTATTTACCGTCACTTTTGGTCAATTTTAATGTTTTTTCTAAATCCTACTGACCCCAAACATTATTTGAACAGTAGTGTATATCACAGATTAAGAATAATACATTGTTTTCAAAATTTGTTGGGTATGTAATAAATAAGAGAACATTATAAATATCAGTGTCTTCATGTCAACCAAAAGATACTGACTTTCACATTAGGAGAAAAAAATGTCTAACTGATTAAATTGAAGCTACTGAACTTTTTTTCCTTCTTTTCCTGTAAATGAATAATTCTAAACCACTTCTAGAGCGGCAAAACATTATTTGAACCAATTATCTCATCCAATTATTATGTTGTAATGATCGGCATGAATGTTGCACATATCATTTTTTTTATTTTCTTGGTATGTTTTATATTTGTTTGTACCTACTATGTTCAAAATAATAAAGTTGTTCATTATCTTTCTGCTTTTGCTGTATGAGCTCAAAAACATTTGAAAAGTTTTGAAACTGCTCATAGTTCACAGTGCAGATGTCTTTAATACTTTTATCTTATCAGCTGGTAACACTATATTAAACGTCCATGTTATCAGTTGGCTTGGCCATGTATCAATATTACTCATGCTTACACTTAGTGTTGAAAGGATATTTCACCCAAGAATTTAAACTCCTTCATTTACTCACCCTTAAGTTGTTTCAGACCAGCATGAGTTTCGTTCTTCTACTGAACACAAAAGATTATATTTTTGAAGAATGTTGGTAATCAAACAGTTGATGGACCTCTAGTAGGTAAAAAAAATACTATGGAAGTCAATGGCTACCGTCAACTGTCTGGTTACCAACATTCTTCAAAATATCTTCTTTTGTTTGCAACAAAATAAAGAAAAACATACAGGTTTGAAACAACTTAAAGGGATAATTCACCTAAAAATGAAAATGCTGTCATTAATAACTCGCCCTCATGTCATTCCAGACCCGGAAGACCTTCGTTCATCTTTAGTACACAGATATTTTGATGAAACCCAAGAGCTCTCTGACCCCTCCACAGACAGCAATTTAATGCTACACTGTGTAACTTTTTTTGGTTTATTCTTAGCTAAAATCACTTAGTTTTTTTCAAAAATATATGTGCTCATTAATGTATATTTACTTCTTTTAAGTAATAAAGTATTCTCGTAAGTTTATAATATACCATTAGAAATACATACGGGTGAGGATTCGGATGGCGGTCGCCATGTTCTCGATGGCACTCGATGGCACCGTGTCGAATGTGAAGAGGGGGATTGCTTGAGGCTGCTATATGATGATGGGGGATCACTCTTATTCTTGAGGATATTTGCCAGAGTCGCCAAGGAAGCGGAAAAGAGAATTAAGACGGCAACGCAACAGGCAAATCAACAAGACAAAAGTAAATACTGGAGTGGCCTTTCCAAAATAGAAAGAGCTCATGAGGAGCAAGGATTTTAAAAAGGACGTTGCCTGCTTTCTTCTCGACAGGTAATATTAATTCAGCCTATTTGTGTATATTGGAAGATTTATTGTTGCTTGGCTAATTATATCATGGTGTGCTGTGCATAACACTAGAACGACGTCTAGGATAGTTTTCCTCGCGTCAATGATGAAAAAGTATTGTTTACCTTGAAACATAAATCCGTGTTCTATGACGGATAACATGAGGTTAATATTTTAATTGCATTATAATTTGTAGGCTATATATGTAGGCACTTTAAATTTTAGTTATTTTTCATTTATTTTACTGTATACACAATTAATGTAGAATAATCTGATAATGCTAGTGTAAGTTAGATGTTTAAGCGAGACTTTCACCTTTACATTATTGTACGATGTAAATATATTTCACACTATGACACCTTATATGACTAGCCTACGAATGGGGCACTGGTAGATCATTAGAGAAAATGATATAGCCTACAATGTAAACTTTGCTTTATGCTAGTGATGTCGTACAATATACAGAAGAACGATAGCACTGATAAAAGTTACTTTACTAAGAGCTTGCATTCGTCTGGAAAGGAACCTGATAGCTTATGTTAGCAATGAAATGGTAAAAAAAATAATGAAAACGTAAAACTATTATTCATTTTACATATATTAATTTGATCATAGATCATTTGGCAAATTAAATAACTGCAAATTATAATAGTTTTCAAAAGTAACCTCATCACTTGAAGCAACAGTCACCGAAGAGGTCAAACTGGAAGCCATGACTAAATCTGCCACGGTAGGAGTTAAAACGAAATCGAAATTGAGACGAGCAGAAACTATTATTCACTGGATGGTCATATACCTTTTCACCACTAGATGGGGGAAAATATCACACAGTGTAGCTTTAATGAACACTTTCAAGGTCCAGAAATGGAATAAAAACATTATTAAAATAGTCAATGGGACTCCTGTGGTTTAACTTTAATTGTATGAAGCGACAAGAATACTTTTTGTGTTTTTGAAGATGAGCGAAGATCTTATGTGTTTGGAATGACATGAGGGCGAATTCATTTTTGGGTGAACTATCCCTTTAAGGGTTTGTTCAAATCACTAACATGCGTGCATTCAAATTTAAAGCACTTTTCCAAATAATCAAACTCATATGAACATGCTGTAAATACATTAAGAATTTGATTTCATGTTGCATGTGTCTTTGATTGGAAGAACTTGTGCAATTCAGTCAGATGCCGTTCAGCCAAAACTCACTCTTATCTATGACTTTACAAGGGAATCATGGGAATGAAAGCAGCCAAAAGTGTCAGTCACAGCTTGTTTTCATCAGAAGCGAGCTCAAGGACAGCGAAGGCATCTGCTGACTGGTTAAATGTTTCTGGGAAAATCGGACAAACACTGAATTCACGTTTAATGTCATCAAGGAAATGTGTATATATTTAAAATCCTCTTTCATATTGCATCTTTAAATAGGTCTGACCGGTTTCAGGCTTGTTTGCTTGTTTTCATTCATGCATTGTGTTGTGGACATGTGACATCCTGCTACTATACAAGAAGCTTTATTTACAGTCCATGCGATACAACAAAAGGAGTTTAATTTTCCACCCCAGCACACTGATTCTTGAAAAATAGGACAAAACACCCCACATTGTGTTTTCTTTTCTTTACTTTTTTTTAAAGCAGCAGCAAGATTTTCAATTTGAAAAGTTTTAGAGATGATAGACAAGCACAAATGTACCGTTCATTTAGATTTATTTATTCTTATCAAAATTGTGAATATTACAGGAACAGTAACATTGTTCCTAACAACAAAAGTCATCATAAATTCAAATATCATATTCATAATCTGTCAGTTTTGTGTACCATTACACCCCTAATATATATTAGTGCTGTCAGTCACATGCAAAATAAAGGTTTGTGTTTGCATAATATACGTGTGTGTAGTGTACTGTGTATTATATTATAATATACATTTTCTATATTATGAATAATGCTATTTCAAAATCCGTCAAAAGGGAAATGAAATTATAAATTATATAATTATGAATTAAAGTGTATATATATATATATATGTGTGTGTGTGTTAGTTAGTTACTTATCTATAGTTATAATTATCTAACTATGTAATACAGTAGGATTTTCTGAGCATTAAACAATAAAATAAACAATATTAAGAAATTAAATGGAGCCGAAAATTGCAGACTACAGTCTTAATTCATTAGTTCTAGCAAAGGTTCATTGAATTTTAGTGGATGTTGACTTATCGAGTGACTGACCAGAAAAAATCTGAAAATTGAAACAGCTTCCAACTAAATGCAAATGAAAACACGTTAATCCAGACCAGTCCTATACAAATCTTTCATTTTGCACTTCTGTCCCATTTTCAAGAATCAGTATGAGGACACAAAAGTTTCCAGTGCTTCATTCTCAAAGCATTCTGGGCTGTTTGACCTGCGTTTGACCGGCGATATTTCATGTTGCTGTCTTACATCAGTCAGATAAGACTGTTTGGCCACTTCTTCCAAAACATTTGTTCATCTGTGAAATGATTTCAGAGGCACTAAATCTATCAGTGTTTGACATCAGCTGAGCAACACTTGAGCTTTCACGTGATTATATTGATTTGTGTCAATGGCATGGTATTACTAAAGTTAGCAAAAAACAGTCAAGCTGTATTTGTCTGTATTGGGGGTAAAGATCCCATAGTTTCCCATGGAGCAAACAACATCATGAAGTGTAAACCTGATCTCACTGATCTGTTTGTTTATAGCACAGCCTAGTGTTGAAACCAAGCAGTACATTAACCAAATAAATGTCCATATAGTAAAGCCCATATAATGCTCTTTTATAGTATTTATTCAGTTTTTCAGGTATAACAGTCAAATATGATGAAAAAAAAAAACCACATTCAAACCTGTTGCAGCACCTCTCTTCCCAGTCTGTCAGTAATGCTCTCCACAATGTGCTCTGATTGGTCAGCTGGATCAGTGTTTTGAGATTGGTCAACCGCTTCAAGCTGTTTGGAAAATGTCATGCCCCTCACCATAAAGGAAAGTTTTAACACACCACTAACTCATCCAGGCCCATCCCTTTATTTTTTGTATGCCTTGGGTGGAAATTATTTAAATGAATTAAATATATAATAGTACGTGTCACAAAACATAATAGGTTTTCTTTCAAATGCAAAGTATGAAATGTCCTGTGAGCTGTGATATATTTAAAGGTAGGGTAGGCAGTTTTCGGACAGGCTATAGCAAAAGCACGCTATCTTTGAAAGCAAAAGATCCCAACCTCCCTTCAGAGCGTCTCCAAAGCCACGCCTCCTTTAAAACCAGTGTTGGGAGTAACGCATTACAAAAGTAATACACTACAGTTTACACAACTTATTACTTTTTGATGTAACGCAGTAGTGTAAGGCATTACTAATGAATTTTCAGTAATATTTTACTCTGTACATTTTCAGTAACGCTTGAGTTAGTTATTTTCAGTAACCAAACACTTGGGTGAAGATGACAGAATAAGACTACTGCACACCGTGGTTTTGATTTTTTTATAGTAATAAAGTAATTTAGTTCAGTTAGAGAACAGGCCGTTCAAATAAAAACTGAAGTTGTCTGATATATGATCCGAGCGAGCGTCGCAGCAGGAGTCAGATCTTGAGCTGACAGATGATCGCGGAAGATTTGGTTTCAAAGTGAAATGTAAAAGCGCCTATTAAAGGGGGTTTGTCATTGTGTTGTGTATTTCATTAAGAATAATAGGCTAATTTTAAACCGAAACTAAAATCTGCTTGGCCGCACAGAGCACGCATTTACTGACGAGCTGTCATTCACGTGTGCGCGCACTGGCACGTTTTCAGTTCATGTGGAAGCTTAACTTTCATAGGAATTCATTGAAAGCACTCGCTTTGCATCCGCTCCCGTTATTAATGCCTGATCGGCAGAGCGAATGTTCCTTTCGGTTAGATAGAATTAGTGATTTAAAAGCCCAGAGACCGTTATTACCGATGTGGTCACAATCCCACTTTGATTAACCGGTGGGAAAATGTCCCCACATCCCTACTGTAGCTATATTCGTGAGATGGATGCACATTGCTTAGAGTTTATCACAGATAAGGACAAGAACGTAGGCTAATAGTCAAATGTAAATGCAGTCAAATGCAAACTATGAAATGCAATTCTATCGATGTCGCAACAATAAGAAAAGAACAAATGCGCATATTGTCATAACTTAAGTTTACACACTGTTGTGTCTATGAACAGAAGCTATTCCCAGATATTGCCAGATAATCACTTTACCTCTACAATACTTATAACAGAATTGGATCGTTTGTGATTATGTCTGTCATGATTTCTTGCATTGTCTTGAGCCAATTCTCCATTGTTAGCCTGGATAGCCCACAGTCTTTATGCTTCATCATATTTCCTTCTACTGGATGTAAAATGCTCTGTGGTAGCCAACATCTTACAATGTTTAGAGCTACTCATGTAGTTATTTTGGTGAAAGTAACTCAAAAGTAATACAGGAGTAATGTAACGCATTATAATTCTGAGACACTAATATAGTAATCTATAGAATTACTTTTAAATAGCAGTAATAAGTAATCTATAATATATTACAGTTTGGAAGTAACTTGCACAACACTGTTTAAAACACATGAACACGCCACTGTGTTGCTGCAGGCTTTTTTGGCCATGTTCTCGGGTTAAAGTGACCCCAATAATTTCATATTTAGCCCCAGAAATCCGGGAATGCGAATTTTAGCAGGAGACCCCTCCACAAAATTCAAATTTCACCCCTCAGAACCATAGACTGTAAAAAAAAAAAAAAAAAAAAAAATAGTAACAAAAATAGACGACACCTACACTCTCTTCCGTTGAAGTAAGTGAACCCGCCATTGTACAAATATGACGCTGACATCTTTGGACTCGAGTCTGCACAGTAGTGAGCGCAAAGTGGAGCCGCGATATCAATGTCCTGCCAACACTCCTGCCTAATCAGCTTCTTTTTGTAAAATAAATGGTTATGAAAATGTAGAAATTAAATTTAAGGCTCAAATCTCCTCCCAAAGTTCCCGAAAAATCAGAGAAGCTGTAAATCTCAGCTGTCAATCATAACGTCATACCCTGATTTTAACTAAAACCAAACTTATTTTCAAAAATCACAAACTAACATTGGCGTGATAAAAACGGCCTTAAAATGACAGAAACAAAAATTATTTGAAGTGTAATTCAATTGTTTAGCTTGTCTATGCCCCATTACATTTCATGGACAGGGTGTGTTCATGAGCTATACTGCATACAGCCACCTGGGGGCGATCGAGACACTCAGGTCCCTTGGCTTCACTTTTCAACACTCGTGTGGCACACTTTTTATTTTTACCTGGGGAACCCCATAAAATGCAATTAGACAAAAAAAAAAAAAAAACATATTTTAACAGTCTATGGTTTTGAGTAGCAATTGGGCGGTGTTTTTGTGTGTGTAAACAATGACTTACGGAAGCGAACAAAAGCTTCACGAGAGACGGCGTCAAACTACCTCGTCTCAAAAGTCAAAACACATACTATTATAATAATAATGAACATAAACAACTCAAAGAGCAGAGCACTGACCTGTAACGTTACCACCTGACTCCTGCAGATTCATTTCAGCATGTTGCCATCGAGTTCACGGGTTTCCATCTCTTCTTGGATTGTGGCATGAACGTAGGCAGCATGCGCTGGTTGTTTTGGTTCAGGCGGAACAGTAAAAGGCGGCTGCTGTTTGTTTATGGAGCTCTATGACTGACCCCTGTCTCTATCTGCATAACATTAAACGCGCGCAGCTGACGTCTGATGTCTGTGCTTGTAGGTATGGATTATGAAAACAGGCAGGCTGGCCAGGAGCCCCGCACATCTTTTTTATCTTCTTCTTTTACTTTTAATGGCGGTTGGCACTTAAACGTGAATTTCCGCCACCTACTGGACTAGAGGATAGAGCACGACAAATATTAGTGACAACCAACTACTAAAACAACGTAAAAAAATCTTCTTTACAATGTAACCTTAAATCCTATAGTTTTCAAAGGTAGACTTTATACTGTGCTGAGGCACATGGCATGCAGAAAAAAAAACAAGTAGGCTAAATTGTGCGCAAAATTTATAAACAAAATAGTAAAACGTGTGGACGGTTTAGCAAGTTGAGGGAACTAATTAGTAAAGTGTGCAAGATTTACGGTTTTTGCCTTTTTTCTTCTTCTTGCACGTCGTGAGCGGGCTCCGTGTGTATGACAAATATACATTTATAAAAGATTTAGTTCTAGTCCTTGATTCTGATTGGTCAATAGAGGTGTTTTATTCACGATAAAACTGCCCGCTTCACACAACGGTTCTAGCTACACAACACCTGATAATGTTCATTGAAACTTGAATTATGTAGAGTATTGTGAGAGTGTATTACCTGCATTTAGATATAGCATTTTACTTCAGGTCAGGCCTCCTCATACTAAAAAATCTGTCTGAATCACCTGTGATTTTCCTGTGTCCTGACAGTAAGTTAGTCAAAGCAATTGTCAGTCTGCTCTACTCCCACAAGTTTCAGTCCTTTCAATTTAAAAGTCTTCCTGACTTACTCATAAAGACAGCCTTTACCACATCTAATTGCATAATAATGTAGCCTAACGTCTGCTGCTGTTTACAGTCAGGGACTTTTTTTTTCCAACGGAAGGAAAGCTTTTAGGCATTTTACTTCATGAAAGTTGCCTTAATGCATCATTTTTGGCTTTAATATTTGTACTGTGTGGTAACCGTTTTATAAAAAGCAATAAGTACTCAAGGCTAGTGCAGTATTGTGAATAAGTCGCAGCTGAAGGTTTATACCTTATTTCTTATTTAGACCACTTGACCTAGTGATTGCTATCAGGATGTGAAGAGACTTTCAACCAGCATAAAAAAATAATAATTCCTGGAACAAATTAACTACGCTGCCTCTAAAAGAAGTTAAAAAAAATAAAAAATACATTGATCTTTACCAGTAGAATAATGACACAAATGCATTTGTTTAATAAAATGACATTTTAATCAAACTTTGTGTCCTTAATATTTCTTTATTAAGTGTGATCCATATTAAAAAGCAATAAGGCACTCGATGTCATGCTGTTTTGTGAATATAAACACACTGACAACATCCTTCAACCATGATTATACTCACAATACAGCACAGCCTCACAAACCTTATTGCTTAATTCAGTGCCATAAAGTGAGTTTCCATGTATGAATAAAAGAAGCTGGTATATTACAAGCAAAAAAAACAGCATTATTCCTCTTTGAACACTGCGTGAAACTAATGCTATTCACTCAAAATGACAGTTTTATTAAAGTCAGGGGAAACAATGCAATGACTTTAGGGTGTTTTGAACCCTTTACTGACAGTTAAAAGCTCTAGGGGGGAAAAGTGAAATGGTGGTATAACAGGAACACCTTAATGTCCATTTGGTTTTGGTTTTTGAACTCATTTTGACAAAATTGGCAGTAAAAGCATCTCAGTCCATTTCTGTGTGGGAGATGATACGGAGAAATCTTGACTCCATATGCCTGTCACACTGAAAGACAAAAAAAGCACAGCAGGATTACACAACAGAAAGAAGATATCTTCAGTGATTTTGCATTTTGGCATGGCCGGGTATGTTAAGAGGAAGACTATGCGCAAGTGATGACTCACTTGGATTGGATTTATCCGATCAAAATATTTTACAGTTACCATGCTATTAGGAAACATCCAAATGAATAGTCAACAAATTATAAACATTGAATTTTTAGCATGTTATATTATATAAAATCAAAATGTACTGAAATTGATAAATATATATATATGCTTTGTATATTTTATGTGTAATAATAGTGTAAAAGAATCATATTTTTATAAAAAAAAAATATATATTTGTTATATGAGTTGTATGACACATTGACAAAAAAAGTGGGACAGAAAAGTTTTACATTTTAAAAAAGTATGTTATTACATTACTATATACTATACTATCCTATCCTATACTATACTATACTATACTATACTATACTATACTATACGTATATTATATTAAATAAAAGTAAAATAAATATAAAATAAAACTATTATGATAGTAAAAATAATGAAAATAATGAATATATATATATATATATATATATATATATATATATATATATATATATATATATATATATATATATATATATATATTTGAAATAAAAAAAATATTAGTAATACAATATTTATAAAATATATTGTTGGACACATTAACAAAAAATTTAGATTTTTAAAAAATTCTTAAATGCATCAAAAAAGTATATATAATTAAAAATATATGTAAAAAAAATCTTTAAGTCTATTATAAAAGATATACGTTAAAATAATTAAAATATAAAATGCTCTCTCACACACACACACCTTAACATTTAGTTTGTAACTGTGAGCATTGAGTGGCAGCTCACCTGGATATTCAGCTTGCTTTCTAATTGGCTGACAGAGCTGTCAGACAGCTGATTGGCTGATTACGCCCGGCGTGTGAAAGCACAGATGCAGTTCTCTCAGAGTTCAGCTCGAAGGGTCACGAGGACGGATGAAGGGCTTCTGACAAGGCACCTGATGCCCAGGCCCGAGTGTTCTGGGGCCGACCCGGTGCATTCTGGGACTGGCCCCGTGCATTCTGGGAAGGGCGGGCTGGGGAGGGGTAGCGGCTGTCTTTCACTAGTCTCACTCCGTGGGAAGGAGTGGGTCCTGTGAGTAAAACCAGACATTAAAGGTGTATAAAGATTCAACACTATTACTATTTATTATCACTATTATACACACTAATATTCAAGCACTAAAAATGAACTGCAGGAAGTGGAAAAAGCATTTGGAGCTGAGAGAGATGAGATCACAGCCGATTGGAAAACCATCCCGCTGCCGCCCATGTTTTTCTGTAAGCGGTAAAAGCATGAGTCAGGACCTACCTAGTGTTTGAGAACGGGAGACGGGCCGCGGGCAGAGGAGGACAGAGGGCGGGGAGGGGCTGGAGAGCCAGGAGAGAGTGATTCATGGGACGCTGAAGGAGAAGGAGATCGCACTTTCTCCTAAAAACACACAGAGTAAAAGAGCTCAACCACAAACTTCTCATTGCTGTTTATTTAGAACAATGAACATTAGATAAGTAGGGCCCTATGAAATCTTTTATGATTTTGGCAACACTTTATAATGAGGGTTACTTTGTTAACATTAGATAATGTCTTAAAGGGGCGGTTCCGTGTTTTTTTTCTAGGCTTGGTTGTGTTTATGGGCTGCAGTATAACATGTCTTAATACTTATTTTTTCTTTTTAAATGTTGTATTTTTCTAATATTTGACCTTTATTCCACATCGCTGTCTCCACTGTCCTTTGAACGGCACGTTTGCTTCCTGCTTCTTTGAAGCCCATCCTTCCGAAAAACGCAATGGTCTTAGATTGATTAGATGGCCAAATGTAGTTTCCTGTATTTTTATTGGCTAAAGTGCCAAGCACAGGTTGCCGGAAACGCAATGCCCCTTCCCATTACGGGCAGAAGTCACATCTGTGGAGACTAGCAAGGGTTTATGATGTCACCACCCCGGGAAGAAGCTTGTTGTAGTCCAAACCGGCTTTTTTTGTAGGCAATAAACTGCCATAACTTTAAAAGACAATATCTCCGTTTGCATTGAACTGTCAGCGCTGTAACTTTGCAGATACTGTTAAAGCTCAAGCAGCGACATTACACACTAACTAAAGTTAAAAAAGTGAATTTGCATGCAACCACCCCATTAACTAACGAGCAATACATTTGTTACTGTATTTGTATCTTTGTTAACATTAGTTTAATAAAAATACAGCTGTTTATTGTTTGTTCATGTTAGTTCATAGCACATAACAAATACAACTTTTGATTTTAATATCGTATTAGTAAATCATTAACAAATATGATTAAATGCTCTAGAAGTGCACTTCATTATTAGTTCATGTTAACTAATGAAACCTTATTGTAAAGTGTTACCTTAATTTAATGGTTTAATTAATTGTATTAATCAAAAAGGATGTCTAATCAATAGAATTCACAACATTTTAACAACGTAAAAATTATTAACAAGTTTAACAATAACAGGGACTTATGAAATGTGTTTTGTTGTTTAAAAAAACTTAAATTTATTTATTTATTAAATTAGTTAAATTAAGTTGTTTATTAAATTTAAAAATTGTGTTTTTGGTTTTTGTTTTCAAAATTCCATGTATTCAGTTTTATTTTTTAATTTAATTTTAATATTTTTAATTAAATCTTATTTATCAAGAAGAACAATGTTTTTTTTTGTGGAAAATTGTAAAAGCAATATGGCTCAATTAATATTCATTTAACAATTATATATTTTATTTTATTTTACAGCAATAGAATAGAGCAACAACAAAAAAAGACAAAAAACAAGCATGGAGAGATAAAGGGAATGCTGCCAATTAATCAATGTAATTTAAAGTTTACACATTCACAAATACAGATATTAACACCTAAAATATAGTTATGCCTTAAATGTATTCCGCTATAAACAAATAAAACAATTATATATAATCTACTTCTGTTAACAAAGTACTGCACAACACCATGCTGAATAAATGAAAACATGGAAGAGAAATGATGATGTGTGATATTCCTTAAAAATGTTTTGTTATTTATTATTATTACTTTGAGAAGTACGTTCAGTACAATAGTAACACATTTCTGTCAATTTATAAGTCGATTTGTTCACCCTATGACCTGTAATATGTGCTAACAAAGTAAATAAGGTCGATTTTGATTTCATGAGGACTTTAAATGGTGAAATGCTGGTTAAGAGACTCTCAGGCCCTGTGTACACCTGGCATTTAGATGCGTTTTGGTTGAACTGGATGGCACTAAATACAGGTGTTAACAGGTCTAAAACATTTAGAGTTTGTCCACTTTCGACCACTTCCAGAGGTTATTAGAAACACATTTGACCCGATTGCTTTTGTTGTGTAAAAGCTCATGTGGTTGATTGACAAACCCCTTTGTGCAAACATTATGGGATGCATGCTAGTCAGACGGGATTTAAACTTTGTCGACTGGAGACCCATGTTTGGGTTAAAGAAGAAAAGCGTACCAAGCACAATGTTCTCTCAATATTCCAGATTTCTAACACACACACCGCGTTCGTCGTGATCTTGTGGCTGTCAGAGAAGAGTGAAAAGCTGCTGCTCTCCGTGTGTGTTTCTGTCGTCTCTGGGCGCGTTTATGTATAAATTGCATTAGCTTATTTAATCCATTAGATCGAAAGATCTTAAAAAATATACTTTTACCTGCCCATAGACCATCCCTTGAAAGAAATCAGGACAGAAGTGGTTGAAAGTGGACAAAAGAGACAGATGTAAAGGTGTATGTCCTCATATAGTGAGATGGCAGAAAACTTTCTAATCAAGAGTCAAGCATGCTTGATTATGTATAGCAGAGCATGCAGACTTCAGATTTTAAGAGCGGTCTTTTTGTGGGTGAATACTTAGTCACTGGACTGAATTGCAATTTGATGGCTCTACTTTAGATTTATTTACTCAAATTTTGCCAAATTCCATGACATTCAAAATTAAACTTGCTTATCTCAGGGCCTGAGATATGCTTGAAAAACTATATCAACATAACCTAATTACAAGAAACTAACATACTTTACATGAAACGTTGCTGTATTTAAATAGGCAAATGCTGAAAAGTCTGTGATTGGATCATTATTGCAGTGATTATTATGTTTCTAGCATGTTATATGCTTGGCAACAGTTATTCCAACACTAATTGATGGAGTGTGTAGCTTTTCATTTTTGTACGAGATGTTTTCCTCATAATCCCATCTGTGTGTCTGGTACCTGAGCGGGGCTCTTGCAGAGTCCGGGTGAGCGTGGCTGAGATCGAGGGGAGGAAGAGCCTTCTCTGGACGGATTCTTCCGGAGGACCGGAGAGTTGTTCAGGCCGTTCCCTTCGGTAGACCTCGGAGAGACTCCTGCGGGTGACGCGCTTTTCTGCAAACACAAATGTCATCTGAAACATCAAATCATGCTACCTTAAACAAACACTACAGCAACTAGTGGTGTTTGCCCATGCAAATGTCACCTAGATATGACTCCTTTAATAGGACAAAGTATAATTTAAAGTTCAAACAGACAAACGCTGCAGGACAGATTATGTGCCAAAATGGTTTGTTAAACTGTTCATAAAAAAAATCGCAAACCGCATGTATGAACAGTTCAGTGATGCTTACCTTAGGAACCACTAACAAACATACATTTTCATCAGGTTTAAAAGGTTCATGGTAAATTTGGCAAGTTTTTATCAGATCTGAAGCAAATGTTTTTTGGATGTAAAAACATAGCTTGAAGCTATTTACTTTTACTTTATTGTTTAATTACAATTGTATGCTGTTCACCAGGTAAAAAACCTCAACTCTTACTTTGCTGCTAATGTAAATTTTGTTTCAGAAAAACCTTTTCTGTTTATAGTAAGTTAAGTTGTAGGCATGTGATGCAATAAGCATGTACAATGGTCTTAGGTTGTTTTGATGAATAGACTAACTTTGCATTACTAATTTATTTGAATTAGAAAACACTAAAAATAAAGTAATTTAAAAATGATTGAAGCTGTAAACATACGACCTCTGATCTGGACTATTAAAAAAAATCGAATTCATATTCCAAATGAAGCCTCCATTCTATGATTTATGAACTTGGTTACATTTGATCATACAGTCATTAATAATTCATTAAAAACATCAGATAGCGTTTGATTAATAGTTTGTGTACTTTTGTAAACAAGACTATGCACAAAAATATATGAATCAAAGCATCTTGACATTCCTAACTATTTAAAGTATTGACTGAAGAAAGTTACCAGGTACATAAATCCAAAACTCATAAAGGCTTATATTTTTTTAACATAAACATTCATGAACTCTGATGAGGTCACAGAAACACTAGAAGCGACCAATGATGTGTCGTGCCCAAAGGGGGACGTAACTAAGTACATTTACTTACAAGAGTCTTGTACTTAAGTACACTTTTTGAGTATCTGTACTTTACTTGAGTATTATTTTTTCTGAAAACGAATTACTTCAACTTCACTACATTTGAAAGACAAATATTATACTTTTTATTTTTTAAGTCAAAAGTCATTTCTGTAGCAGCTTTGAAAGTCAGTGGATGATTTTTCTTCTTTAAAAGGTATCAGTGATGGATCAGGAATCACTCTTTTAGGGTCACGTGAAGTTCAATGATTTTTTTTTTATGTATTCACATAAACAAAGTTAATTATGTCTAAAGTGAACATAAACAGTCGGGAGAATATCAGTGTATAGGATCCATGCATTCGGATTTAAAGTGACAGCAGCTTTGTAAAAGGCTTTGTAACTTTTATACAAGTATTTAAATTAGGTAGTCGTATGCTAGTGTGTCAGATGGCGCATCACTGACTGGCTTATACCATGATAGAAAAGACTAGCCTAGAAATCTAGACGCACCCTAGCGGCAGCAAATTTAATTTGCCCGCAAGTGTGGTCTAGCAACTCTCAATTCCTATCTGAGCTGTATTCCTCAAAATCTGGACGGCCCAATCACATCGTGTAGGTAGGCTATAGAGTCGGCGGGCGGGGCCATAATGACGACGGCCGAGTTGCGTTTGCGTGCTTCTAGTAACACAGAAACTGGCGAACTGCGGCGGTCTTTCGAATCAGCTCTGCCCGCGCCTCCGGAAGACTTGGAGTTAAGCTTTCCTCTGAGAAAAGAACAAAGAGCGGCACTGAAGTCATTCTTAAAAAGGGAAGATGTGTTCGGAGTTTAGCCGACCGGATACAGCGAATGTTTAATCAGTCAGCGAGGAGCGAGCTCCCCTTCACCGTCGTTGCTCCGGTTGGTGTACCGCTATCCTATCGCGTGCAGAGGGAGTTTGAAAGACGACCATTTATCCCGCCCCTCGGACTGAGCCCTGTCTATGGTGAGTTTCCAGACCAAACATCTTGATGTGGGTCTGGCTTGTCAGGCTAAGAAAAGACTGCATTTATAGAACAATAATAAAGTAATGTGATGACATAAAAAGGAAAATTTACTTTTGATACTTAAGTACTTTTGAAAACAAATACTTTTACTTAAGTAAAAATCTGTTCATTAACATTGACCAATCAGCTGTAGGCTAATTCCTTCAGCAACTGAATGAGTGAATGAATGAGTGAATGAATGAATGAATGAATGAATGAATGAATGAATGAATGAATGAATGAATGAATGAATGACCATGTATCCAACTTTACAAGAAGAAAATGTTGGTGCACTGTTGACATCATAGTAGACACTGTGTACTGCAAGAACGAGAAAAAAGTAACGGTTCACACCTCTTTAGTGCTCTCTCTTCTGACACCGTCTTCATTTTTACTGCCACTCTCCTGCAGGAAAGACACATGATCAGACCCAGCCAATCATGAGCTCGTAATACTTCATAGGCCTTTCCTCAGGACACAAAAATCACTGTAATCTCTCATTAGTTTCAAATGGAGACTTTGCTTAAATCTCCCAAGAATACGACCTCACGTGTCGTCTCAGAAGAATTTTCGTTAACACTTTATTTCACAGCGTCCTTGGTACACGTTACATGTACTTACCATAGTAATAACAGTAAATTATGCATAATTACATGCAACTAACCCTTAACCACTTTATTATAAGGTGTCTTTGTTGCAGTGTTATTACATATTTATTGAGTGATATCAATTAACAACGTGTACTTACTATAGGGTTAGGGTTTGGTTGTCATGTAATTTTGGTAAGTACATGGAAAATATGCAACAAGGACACTTTGAAATAAAGTGTTACCGAAAATTCTTCTGAAACTCTAAAGGAGAATCATCTTTGAAGCAAGAGATTTAAGCAAAGTCTTCATTTGAAACATTAATATTACTCAGCGCTTAAATATATAATTAAACTTTAACAAATATAACGGAGTCAAACTGCGCTCAGATTTGCCAAGATACTAAAGATTTCAACCAGGGTTATTATTGTAAACTCGAACTAAAACAATTTTTTTTAACTGAAATAAATTTGAAAAGATTCAAAACTTGGCGACTATTTGAAATAAATTAAAGCACTGAAATAACTAATAAAATAAAACTAAACTAAAAAAAAAACCAACAATGATAAAAACACATACCAAAAATTACCAAAAAGAGGCAACTAAAAAGAAAAAGAAAACTAAAAATGTAAAAATGAAAGCTATTTTAAAATACTACTACTAATAATAATACTAATAGTATATAAATAATAAAACAATAAATAGAAACTCAAACATTTCTCATCAAATGTCATTAATTTTACTGTACAACAGATATTGACTCATCTTAAATAAATAACTGAAAGCTGCATTTTGTCTCCCAAACTATAAAAGATCAACATCTGGGCCGTTTTCCTCTGGTTTGGCGAGTGAATGCACAAGTCAGTGTTCAGAGAAAAAAAATAAAGAATATGCCATGGCACACAAGTGTGTCTAAAGTTGTATTTTACATGCACAGAGTCCCTAACGTCCCTAACAATATGTAAGGTATTCCAAAGTCTTGGCGCCGCTACCGCTAATGCACGATCCACCTTGTTGTTTAACTTGGTCCTTGGAATTGTAAGTACATTTTGAGTTGTTGATCTCAAAGTTCTTCTTGACGGATACCCCATTAGCAGATCCGATAAATAAGCCGGTGCAAGTCCATGCAAAGATTTTTCACTTTGAATAAATGATGAGCATTAATATTCAATCACGGTCGGCGTGTCATTTAGCTGAATATGTAAGCACAAGCGAAAATCACACAGGATCAACTCAAATGCATCTTAAAAACTGTAAACCGAGGAAGCAGTATGTTTGTTCTCGGCTTGACTTACCCGGCGCGTTCGTCCTGTGCTGGTCTGGTCTGAACCGCCCCGCTTACTGTCCATATCAGTGTGAGAGGATGAGGAGGAGGAGGAAGGGGGAGGAGGAAGGCCCAGACGCAGCCCTGCAGACCGATGGCCCACCGGAGAGCCGTTGCCACTCTGAAATACACACATACATAAACTATATACGTGACATAAACACTACTGTATGTGGAGGATATAACAATCTAACATGAATGTGACGTATCAACCCTGCTTCTCATCAGGATGACAGAATATATCATTTCAACCAACACATATCAACTGGAACAGAGCTCACAGTATATATCAGTCTATATATACATGGTAGTGTTTTTGCTCACTACCAAGTCTCTTTGCTCATTAAGCCTGCATTTATTTGATCAAAAATACAGAAAAAACGGCAATATTGTGAAATAATAATATATTTAAAGGTGCCCTAGAATGAGTTGAAACAATGTGTTAAATTGTTCTCTGATATCTACATAGAGGGTATGTGGCTTATTTAAGGGAAAAATTGTCCAGATACAGTTTTATAGGTCCATTTACAAACCTATAAATTGTCCCTAGGATGTAATGCTCTGTTTTTGCCTTATTTGGAAGAGTCATGAATATTAATGTTGAGCTCTGCTCTGATTGGCTTATTTCAGCCACTCACAGCTCACAGCAGTTCAGTTGTTCAGCGAAGCAGCTTGTGAGTCCTGACAGAACACAGACCGACTGAATGACACTTTAAGAAGAACATCTCAAATGGAGATTGATAAAATGCAGTCTACTTGTTTATTGGTGTTTTCAGATCATCCGCACGCGAGAAAGAGCTTGCGTGCATATGGTTGCCAGATTGTACATGTTTAGGTAAATGTTTAGTTAAAACACTGGATAGTATACGTGTTCTTTTCACAGAAACCTGAGTAGGGGATATAAATTACTGAAATCTGGCAACCGCACAAACGCTCTTCATTCCCTCAGACAAAACCAAAACCAGTGATTTTAGACTCGTCAATTCTCAAAAATATATATATAATTTTACAAAATGAATAGCCTTTTCAATGACTATCGTTTTAACTTATATGGTGGAAAAGGTGACGTTTGCTAGAAGGATCGCGTGAACGATCTGCAAGCAAAGTATCTACGGTTGTATTTTGTAATACAAAATAATATTACCCTTTGTCATTAGACACTGTTTAGTTTTGTACGGTACTTGGTGTTTCCTATTGTTACTGTACTAGCATCTTGCGTTATCTAGACAATGCGGCCTCTATAAGAAACTTTCAATTTAATCAGAAATTATTTAAACTGTTGTTTAAAGTGGATAAAATCGCTACTTATTGCTTGCAGGAATATAGTTGTAATTGCCACTTTCTTCAGTTTAAGACGCTGAGCGAAGCTTGCTTGAAATGGGCCGAACAAACGAACGATCTTGAATTAAATTGTTGCGGTATCGGATTATAAACATCAATGTCTGTTGACATTTTTTATCTGTGTGAAGGGTATGAAAAGTCCTCACATCTCCTGCACAGCCTGAACATGACGAGTGTCCATGAGAGCTGCCGTTTTTGCTTGTTTACCTGCAGTCCCGATGATTCGGCTCCGTCAGTTCCTCCTGACAATGAACATGTTTGGACAGATACAAATGTTGGGGGCGTACAAATTAATGATCCCCAGCGATTGTTTCATAGGTTGGCGTTATGTTGAGAGGATCACTTGTTTTTCCGTGGTGTTTTTCATGCAGGAGAATTACATAAGAAGTAGGAGGCAATGGTGTTTGAGACTCACAGTATGTGATGTCCATGTACTGAACTCTTATTTCACCATGGCAAGGTTAATTCAATTTTTCCTTCTAGGGCACCTTTAATATATTATATAATTAATATAGTTTCAAATGTAATTTATTCCTGTGATCAAAGCGAAATTTTCAGCATCATTACTCCAGTCTTCAGTGCCACATGATCCTTCAGAAATCATTCTGATATGATGACATTTATATATTAATCATACTATGCACTAATTTTTTTTAACAAATTGATTATTCAATTTCTGTACTATTTCTAACTACATGTAAAAAAAAAAAAAAAAAAAAAAACATGTTGTAGGCTACCTGAAAATGGATGTTAAATCATTTTTTTTGTAATATTGTATTTGTCCTGCTGTTGTAATGTGCTTTTTGTGTTTTAATTTTTAATAACAAAAATAAAATAACAAAAAATGTCTATATTGTGATATCGTGAAATATTTGCATAAACATCATAGCAACATCCTCTACATGTTCGAGCCATAAATAACAAAGAGCTTTTTTCTGGATATTATGAGTGATTTTGTATATTAATATATGCATAATTTGAATTTGTATACTGTATCACATGACTTCAGTCAATTTCATACATAATATGTATGCATGAACAACCTTTTTTTTCTTCAGAAAAAAAAAAAGAAGATTTGTTTTTGTAACCTGACAAATGAAAAACTGTTAGAATACAAGTTTATGGATCTATAACTCAAATAAAATATTATTGGTTGAAAAGAATATGTTTTTACTGTTGGATGGTATACCATTGTAACACAGCTCTAAGAGAAAAAAATAAATAAATAATAATAATCAAAAACTAATTCCATGATGATCACATCTAATGCATAGGGTTTTCATTTTAATTCTATTTATAGAAAATGCTATATATACAAAAATCCAATCTAACATATAAAATCCAATCAGAGCTGCAATCCTTACAGACAACAGGACCATGAAAACACATGATTCACTTTACTAATGGAAGGACCAATCAGAGGATGACAATTCAGGCTTTAATACTCACCCTGTTTGGGGCTCCATCTGCAGAAATAAAGAGAGACAGACTCATGGAGATGAGATGATCCTGTTATATTGAGCATTTGCAATATATTACAGGAATAGTCCAGATTAATTTCAACCTAATGTTTAGTGATCAAATCTGTGGCATGCTTTCGCTCGCTTACAACAGAAATAAATAAAAAAAACAAGCAAAAATCACACTTACATGTACATTGGAAGTCTTTAAATATTATAAAAGGAAATTCTTCTGTAAAAATTTAGTTTTCTAAATGACCCTTTTGATGCTCAGGCAAATTAGCTCTAATGTAAACAGAGTCTATATCTGAATATACATAATTCATTAGCAAAAAGTGGTCAGGCCTCATGGGATAATCGTGAGAGTAATTTTGCATAAATTAAAAGCCATACAAGAAATACTACCATGATTACTATGCTATTATAACAATAAAATATTACTTTGCAAATGCTTCTTGTGTGAATTTCTACATGTAAAATGATACTCACGTACCTCTGGAGTCCAGGTGCTCGAGGTGAGTGATGTCATCTTTAGGCGCCAGGTGCGGGGGGAACGGGAAGGCCCCAGGAAGAGCCATTAGGCCCGCACCCGCTCCCAGGGCCAGTCCTGAGGGGTGTGGCGTCAGAGGGAAGCCCGGAGCATGATGGGATAGATGCTGGAACTGCTGTTGCTAGACGAGGGAGGGGAGGAAGAATGACAAGCTAATGTAAAACGTGACATTTTTTAAACAGCCTAATATTGTTGTGGGAACTGTGATATACTTTGATACACATTAGAATTTTGTAAATATGATCATAAATGTTAATAGGAGAAAAAAGGGGAAAAAAAGGACTCACCCCGATGATAGCGTTGAGCTCGGCCATGCTAACGTGTTTGGATCTTTCCACTGCTTGAGCTACTTGATGCTGATGCTGCATGGACACACAAACCCACACATGATGAAGCATGAATAAAACACAAACCAGCTAATAGAGAAGATGCTACACGACAGCACCTTTCACTGTGAAAAAACACAAACAAAGCAGAAGGCCATGTGCCACGAACAGCGGGTCAACTAAAAAGAGTTGTTGTTGTCTCTGTGGCAGCTTTGATGTTCCCAGAGGGCATTACGATTACAAAATAGCCAAATCCACTCAGCGTGGCTTAGAAAAGAACAGTATGAAATATTGATCCAGGAAAGAGGTGGGCGATTGGAAGCTCTCTGTTGATGACCACCTCTGCTGTAAATAATTCATGCGTAAATAGCCCGTGGGAGGAGAGCAGCCTGGAGAGGATGAGTGTGAGTGTGTGTGTGAGTGTGTGTGTGTGTGTGTGTGTGTGAGTGTGTATTTGCTCACCTCTTGGGACAGCAGTGGAATGATCTGAGTGCATATCGCACTGAGCCGCTTTACAATCTCTGCCTGCAGAAACACAAACAAATTCCCATCAAACAACAGACGACATACTAAAGCAAACAGTCGGGCTAAATGCATTTGATTAGTTCTAATATAATTCACAACAGCAGATTCTACATGAGCTGATTCAGTACTCATATGTGCTGTTAGTTCAGGGCGTTTTCACATGTTTGATTTCATTATACGTTAATAAATCTTTTGTGTTTGAACAATAGAACGATGGATGGATGGATGGATGGATGGGTGGATGGATGGATGGATGGATGGATGGATAGATAGATACTGCACACATGTATACACACACACACCTCATATATGTACACTTCATTCAGGGCTGATCCCACTTACACTGACCCACATACACTCTCAAATCCAGGCATTTCCAACAGATGGCCTGGAAAACGAGGAGAGATGCAGGGGTCTTATCTGGATTAGCCCACTCTGGCGTGTGTGTATTTGCTCATATTAAGTAGTCAGGCTTAAAACCTGCTTCAGTGTAAATACCCAACAAAACACTGAATCAGGGATATCACATGATGTATACATGCCTCTTCAAAATGACTAACACATGATGAAAATAGAGCAAACTAGAGCTAAATGTTAAATATGTCTTAGGGGGAAAAAATCTATAATAAATATATATATATAAATTATAAGGCAAAAATTCCTTGTTGATGCTCGAGGTCAGAGGAGAATGGGCTGACTGATTCAAGCTGATAGAAGAGCAACTTTGACTGAAATAACCACTCGTTACAACCGAGGTACGCAGCAAAGCATTTGTGAAGCCACAACACACACAACCTTGAGGCGGATGGGCTACAACAGCAGAAGACCCCACCGGGTACCACTCATCTCCACTACAAATAGGAAAAATAGGCTACAAATCCAGGCTACAAAAAAAAAAATCCAGAAATCACAATATATGATTTTTTAACTATTAATTTGTACGATACAGCTGCAAATAAGTATTTGAACACATGTCTATCAGCTAGAATTTAGAATCCTAAATTAGATGCACATGTTTGAGGTCGTTAGCTGCATAAAGACACCTGTCCACCCCATACAATCAGTAAGAATCCAACTACTAACATGGCCAAGACAAAAGAGCTGTCCAAAGACACTAGAGACAAAATTGTACACCTCCACAAGGCTGGAAAGGGCTATGGGGAAATTGCCAAGCAGCTTGGTGAAAAAAGGTCCACTATTGGAGCAATCATTAGAAAATGGAAGAAGCTAAACATAACTGACAATCTCCCTCGGACTGGGGCTCCATGCAAGATCTCACCTCGTGGGGTCTTAATGATTCTAAGAAAGGTGAAAAATCAGCCCAGAAATACACGAGAGGAGCTGGTCAATGACCTGAAAAGAGCTGGGACCACCGTTTCCAAGGTTACTGTTGGTAATACACTAAGACGTCCAAGGTTTGAAATCATGCATGGCGTGAAAGGTTCCCCTGCTTAAACCAGCACATGTCCAGGCTTGTTTTAAGTTTGCCAATGACCATTTAGATGATCCAGAGGAGTCATGGGAGAAAGTCATGTGGTCAGATGAGACCAAAATAGAACTTTTTGGTCATAATTCCACTAAATGTGTTTGGAGGAAGAAGAATGATGGGTACCATCCCAAGAACACCATACCTACTGTTAAGCATGGGGGTGGTAGCATCATGTTTGTTTGTTTTCTGCACGTGGGACAAGGCGACTGCACTGTATTAAGAAGAGGATGACTGGGGCCATGTATTGCGAGATTTTGGGGAACAACCTCCTTCCCTCAGTTAGAGCATTGAAGATGGGTCGAGGCTGGGTCTTCCAACATGACAATGACCCGAAGCACACAGCCAAGTAGTGGCTCTGTAAGAAGCATATCAAGGTTCTGGCGTGGCCTAGCCAGTCTCCAGACCTAAACCCAATAGAGAATCTTTGGAGGGAGCTCAAACTCCGTGTTTCTCAGCGACAGGCCAGAAACCTGACTGATCTAGAGAAGATCTATGTGGAGGAGTGGGCCAAAATCCCTCCTGCAGTGTGTGCAAACCTGGTGAAAAACTACAATAAATGTTTGACCTCTGTAATTGACAAAGGCTACTGTACCAAATATTAAAATGTATTTTCTCAGGTGTTCAAATACTTTTTTGCAGCTGTATTTTTAAAAATAAATAGTACATACTAATACTAATAATAGATTGTGATTTCTGGATTTTTTTTGTTAGATTATGTCTCTCACAGTGGACATGCACCTACGATGACAATTTCAGACCCCTCCATGATTTCTAAATGGGAGAACTTGCAAAATAGCAGTGTTCAGATACTTATTTTCCTAAATATATATATTTTCCCTGTATGATTTATATATAGAATGATTTCTGAAGGATCATGTGACATTGAAGACGTGAGTAATTATGCAAAAAAAAAAAAAAACTTTCACAAAAAACCCTGTTCCATCCCAACCCAGCCTTTGATCATGTAGTTTCAGGATGATCGTCCTGCAATTAGTGTTCTGTACATCCAGTTCCAACACTAACCTGCCAACCAGACCCCATAACTCGCCCACACAAGGACACCTCATACTGTAAAACTCATTACACAGAGATCATGCCGATCTGTAATGAAATCAGGCTGTAAATGGCACATCAGTCACTCACCTGCTTCTGCATTTCAATGTTCAGCCCGTAAGACATTTCATAATACTGTGTAAGGAAGCAAGGACAGCTCAATTACATTCAAATTACATGGCATAAATCACAATCACATCCACCTAAATGACAGAAATGCTCTACATGCGTTACCAGAGGCCAGAAATGACCCATATTCTCAGTGAAAGACCTGACACTCATTTCTCTTTCACATTAATCGATCATCATTATGCATTTGGCAGATGTCTTTATCCAAAGCGATTTACAGTGTACTAAAGGTATTGATCTTAAAATGATCTTGATGTTGCAAGCACCAACTGAGCCACATGAGCTTAACGCCATCATTTATACTTTCCACCACCTATCAGCTGTGATAGAACAATTTATTAGCCTATGCAATTAATTATTACATTTAGGCTCATTTAAAATAATTAGTTATTGAGTTTATTTACCAGATTCAACTAAAAGCCTTGCGAACAGATGCTGTCAATCTTTTAGTGAATTTTGAGTAAATAATGTTTTTTAAATGTCTCATACATAATGGGTATACACACATACAGTATACAGCTCTGGAAAAAAATTAAGAGACCACTTAACATTGAGAAATCAATGTTAAGTGGTCTATTAATTTTTCCAGAGCTGTATACTTTCAGTAGAAAATGTAGTTGGAAGTCACTCTTACCATGATATAATGTCTGTGCATCTCTGTTTTCTCACTCGCCAACTTCTCACATTCTAGCTTTAGACTGAAAAACAGAAAACAACACAAATCGTGAGTTTCTCTCAGTGAATCATGTGACACGTTGTCCTCGTACAGCTCTCACATGGTCAGTTAAGGACACCACAATATCAACCTCTCCAACATCAAATTCAACAACCTCTTCATTAGAGCAATAGTTCACCCAAAACCTAGATGTATATGACATTCTTCTTTCAGACGAACACAATCAGAGTTATATTATAAATATCCTGGCTCTTCCTAGCTTTATAATGGCAGTGGATGGAGCCTGAGATCTTGAAGGTCAAAAAAGTGCATCCATCCTTATAACACTAATCCATATGGCTCCGGGGGGAAGTCATGTGTTTGTGTAAGAACAATATCCATATTTAAAACTTTAGACTATAATCCCTGGTTTCCGATAACGACTGTACGCGAATCTTGTTCTGGTGGAAGAGTGGCCTCTGACCCGACGCATGATGTATTGAGGAACGCAGAAGCACAGACGAAAACACCGGTCATGAATTAGAAGTCTAAAATGAGAATTTTTAACAAGACTATTTGTTTGAACCGCGAGAGGCGTCTACTCTCACCTAAGCTTACGATACTACAACATCCTACTTCATGTGTCGTCTACTCAGATTCGGCCGTTTCTGGAAGCCAGTGATTATGGTTTATAAAGTTATAAATATGGATTTTTTTTTTTTTACAAAAACATTTGGCTTTGCTTCAGTAGGTCGTCACTAACCCCCTGGAGTCGTATGGATTAATTTTCGAATGGATGGATGCACTTCCAAATCTCAGATACCATTCACTGCCATTATAAAGCTTGGAAGAGTCAGGATATTTTTTAATATAGCTCTGTTTTTGGCTTAAAGAAGAAAGTCATATACACCTAGGATGGCTTTAGGGTGAGTAAATTATTTTGGGTGAACTATCCCTTTAAAAATGAGTTTTTCAACTATATACTTATATTTTATTCTTGAAGCCGATCACCTTTTATAATGTACATTGATGTTTACTGTTCTAAAGACAGACTTTCAGTAGCTTTCGTAATTGCTCCTAATGAGATCAGGCTAACTGGATAGCTGGCTAATAGTCTGTGTCAGCTAATACAGGCGTTTCTAGTCGCTGGAGTGATTTTAGAGCATTACAGTTTGATAATCTCATCAGCTTTGCTCAGGTGATCCCGACTGCAGTTCAGAGTGGAAGTAGATCATTTATACAGAGCTAAATCACAACATAACTGTATAAAATGTAGATGCAATTATAGAAAATCAGGCCAACATCAATGCACATGGGGAGCGTTTTGCTATTGCTTAGTGTTTAGGCTTCAGTTTGGAGAGATTGTGTGAATATTGTGATGACTCCTCATGGATGTCGGTGAAATGAAGATTGTGTACCTGTGATACTGGGCCTGGAACAGCTGAAATTCTTCTTTTATGTGGTCGAGTGTTTCCAGCACTGTGAACTTCATGCCGCCGTGGCCTGACACCAGCGGAGCCTGCAAACACAGGAGCGGTGTGAGCGAGGGGCGTCTCTCCAAAACAGCCTATTAATTACTATTTCTACATTGTAATAGGATTACCTTGCTTATTACTCTGCATGGAGTAATCATGTTAGGTAATCTCAGGAAGACAATACAAGCATAGATGGCAAATTGTGCTTTCAATTCTGTTTATTTACCATGCAAGATATATACCCCCACAAAAAAAAGTCACTATTTGGATTTATATGTTCAAGAGTCTATGACTGGATCATTATTGCAGTGATTATAATGTTTCTAGCATGTTATATATTTGGTGACAGTTCTTCTAACCCTTTTTGATGGAGTGTGTAACTTTTCATTTCTTAAACAACCATGTTGGAAGACACATCATGGCCATATTTCAGGATGACAATGTCAAGATTTATCAGGCTCAGATTGTGAAAGAATGAAGAATCATTTTAACACATAAATTGATGCACCAGAGTTCAGACCTTAAGACTTATGTGTGTTTGTCAAACGGTAGACATTTGAACTTGGAAATAAATGTCAAAGATGTATATTTCCACCATGTATATTTCCTTGTCCGCTGTAGAGTAATGCAGGGAGTCTTGTGAGAGGTTGTTAAGCGAGCCTATCAGAATTTAGCAGTCTCATCTCTGATTGGCTGGAATTATGTCATATTGTAACGTTGAGTTGTGCTGAGCAAGCGAGCCATCGAGCAGTGAGCGGGTATCGGAGCGAAAGCAATCGAGACGTTGCACGTGAAATATGACGTCGGCGCACATCCAAATAAGCTTATTTTAAATGCAAAATGGATTTCCATTTGCTCAAAATACTTTCTTATTTGCGAGACGAACATTTCTCCGCAAAACTCACATGCTCGCCCTTTTGCACGCTCAAAATATGATCTTGCGTGCGCAGAATTTTGGCAGAATAGTAAGCCCATACTTTACAGAGTGCTGGACTCTTGCATTGCCACTACAAGATGTTCAGCAAAAATTGATGCACCTTTTGATGGACATAAATGTTGAGATGTAAACAGCGACTTTTTGGAAACATTTGTATATAATGCTATTTCTACTTTGTTATCAATTAATGTCATCAATTAATGAATAAACCATTCTCATGCTATAGCTGATAAATATCCATAAGAAAGCATGTGCAATGAGAACACACAATTACCAGCAAAAATAGAGAGCAGTCTCTTAAATTACACAAGAAAAAAAAAACTAATCTGATTATATTAATGCATTTTAACCAACAGTGCACTAAACCATCACAAAGCACTGACACAACCCGACTGAGACCCACAATCCCGTTCAACTGCTCAGATTTAATCAAAACTCACATTGCAATATCGCTTATCATACTTTAGCTACATTCTGATACCTCAGTCTAATGCTGAATTATATATAGGTAATGCCTTTAAGAGTTCAAAAACGAGAAGAAAAAGATGGCTGAATCAATCCCAGACAGAATTCATCACGTGACATGAGAAACTTAAACATTAAAAATACCTTTAGGGAATGTGAGAATACATAATTGAATCCTCTGACACACACACACACACACACACACACACACACACACACACACACACACACACACACACACACACATTCTGACCATACAAAGGGGGCTTCACGCATGAGTAAAGAGACGCTTTATACTGTCTATAGCATCCTGCCACTGACAATAAACGCTTTATTTTCTCAATTTTATCAAAAACACAAGACTGACTGCAGGCACATAATCATTATTCACCTTAATATGATGACCTCTGATAACCTGACCATCGCCTAACAGCACTTCTCACACACTACAAGATCTTGATGCTATATCGAGTTGAACAGCACTATAGGCCCACCTTATGGAATTAAAGGTGCACTATGTAGTATTTTTGCAGTAAAATATCCAAAAACCACTAGGCCAGTGTTATATATTTTGTTCAGTTGAGTACCTACAATATCCCAGATGTTTCCAACTATTTGTAAATTGTGAGAAAATTGCTATTTTAACTAAGGACAGGGACGTTGCAGCATTGCATTTGAGAGAGTCGCCTGTCAATTGTGTCATATCTGCGTTACCCTCGGTTTCGGCTTTTATTTGGCAGGAGCGCTTTATTCTTAGCAGTGTGAACAAGTGAACGCACGGAGTAACGTCATAACATCGTTTTGAACACACTTAAATGTATCTAATATGATAAACAGAGCTCCATTACCTCAAAATCATAACCGGAAGAGCGGATCTGTGCAGGCGCCCGGCAAATGAGTCCCGTCCCGTCATAATAAAAGTCCCGGTATTCGCAAGGCGGGTATTTGTTTAACAATCGCTCCAGCAGCTTTGCTCAGGTCCATAACACTCGGTCCTGCTCTGCTTTAGACTACAGTAACGTTAATAACCGCATGCATGAACGTGATTTCTGCCCGAGTCCTATTTTTCACCGGCTGTGATGAGAAGACCACATCTCCCAAGATGCTGCGCTCACACTTTGCGTCATCAAACTACGCATTTGTTTTGCATAGGCGCCCTCCAGTGGACGGAAAGCTCCATAGTGCACCTTTAAATAAAATGCAATACATTTTTGTCTGTTAGATAATGTCAACAAATGATGCTGCATAGAATTGTACTATGCTTTCTGTATTGAAAAATAAAAAAATAAAAATAAATAAATAACATTTTGTCTGTTAGTCTAAGCCAACAAATGATGGTGTATGGACTAATTTAATAAATTAAATTAATTAAAAATAAAATAAAATAAAGTATATGTCTTTGTGACAACACCAACATACGATTCTGTATGGAGCATAATATCTAGTATTATATAAATACAATACATTTTGCCTATTAGATAATGCTAACAAATGATGTTGTATGGACTTGCACTAAATCAAAATAAAATAATCAAATGTAGTCAGTTTGACAACACCAGCAAATGATACTGTCTGGATTTTACATTACAATATAATAAAAATATTTAAATAAATCAAATGTAGTCAAAAAAGTTACCAAATGTGTATCTGGTAGTTAGATAAGGCCAGCAAAGGATTCTATATAATAAAAGGTTATATACCTCTTGAATAAAACAAAATAAAATATATGTTTTTTTAATGTGTCTGTTAGATAATACCAGCAAAATATTCTGTTTAATGATGGACTTTAATGATGAAAAAAAAAAAAAAATCTCATAAATAAATATTATTTTGTCTGTTAATGGCAGCAAATTGTTCTGTATTCTTGCACTACAAATATTTATTTTATTTTAATGCAAACGGTGTTGTGAAAGAAAGCCTCAGTCCTATGGATAGCATCACCATGTCCCAGCAATAAATATATATATATATATATATATATATATATATATATATATATATATATATATATATATATATATATATATATATATATAGTAGTATATATAGAGTAGATATCCATAGGACTGAGGCTTTGGTCAGGAAACAAGAGGGTTTTGTACAGAGAGCCGAGGACAGCGTGACAGAGCCATGAATTGTCACACAGACTGTTCCTCTCACACCAGCCCTGAAAGAACGCAGTCATCTATCTCACACTGTTTACTGTGCAGGGCACTTTCAGACGAGTGATAGAGACGGAGAG
The DNA here is from genome assembly GCF_024679245.1 of Pseudorasbora parva. Taxonomy (NCBI): domain Eukaryota; kingdom Metazoa; phylum Chordata; class Actinopteri; order Cypriniformes; family Gobionidae; genus Pseudorasbora; species Pseudorasbora parva. Next base: position 44,622,188 of record NC_090180.1, read on the forward strand.
GGGCGGGGGGGAATCACAGAGCCGTGAATAACCGTAGGCTGCTGAAATATTCAGCACATGTGGCACAAATACAAGAGCAGTAACAGCCGTGTGTGTGCAAACGACACATGAACCTGCTGCGTTCCCGCATGCTTCCTGCGCCGATTGCTGCTATTGGCAAAAACAGAAGCGTTCGGGAGGGAAAAAACAAGCACATCTGTTCGGAGCGATCATCTCATTCCAGAAGACTGCATCCGTACTGTACATCAGCTCTGATGAGCAGCTTGTTAAGGCCTCGATACACAATACTGCTCTGATGAGAACTGACACCATGCAGCGTCGCCTCCAACACACACACACACACACACACACACACGCATGCAGATGCTGACGCTCATTTGACATCCCAATTTGGTGACATAAATGAAAATAAAAAAGTAATGCAAAATTAATGCGCATGAACAATTTATGCAATACATCCATAATCAGGAATTTTCTGGCCAGCTGTGAAACTCAAGCTTGAAGTACTACCGTCCTAAACGTACAGCACATTTTTGCACATTCTGCAGTCACTTGGTTTCCCCAAAGCATGTTTACACAGAGAGCAGACGGCACAGAACGAGTTAAGATGAGTGTTCAAAGTTCAACTTTTTAAGTTGACAAGAGTCTTGAAAATAGTGTTGATGGTGCGAGACCAAGTCCGTCTGCCTGACACAAACGTATATACACACACAGATAAAAATAATAGTGCAGACTGAAGGCAAAAACACATCCTGTGCAAACAGTTCCTCTCTCTGCTACCTCTCAACAGTGAAAAATATTCCTGTGAACTGTAGGTCAGTGATGTCTCGAACAATCTCTATTTGTGGGCTTTTCTCAGCAAACTGATGCATGTGATTAGGGTTGTCACTCACTCACTGAGATCTACACTCCTGCGGAAACTCCCGCTATAATAATCAGCAAAGCTGTCAACACTTCACAATGAACCTCCGTTTACAGCTGGTCTTAAGATGCGTTTTGGTCGATTGGATCACAAGTTGATGAGGGAGACACATTCCTGTTTACACCTGGGCCCGTATTCATAAAGAATCTTAATGCAAAGAGTAGCTCCTAGTTAGCCTGATAAGCCAGACCCACATCAAGATGTTTGGTCTGGAAACTCACCATAGACAGCTCAATCCGAGGGGCGGATAAACGGTCGTCTTTCAAACTCTCTCTGCACGCGATAGGATAGCGCTACAACCAACCAGAGCAACGAAGGTGAAGCGGCTCGTTGATAGATTAAACATTCGCCGTATCCGGTCAGCAAAACTCCGAACACATCTTCCCTTTTTAAGAATGACTTCAGTGCCGTTCTTTGTTCTTTTCTCAGAGAAAAGCTTAACTCCAAGTCTTCCAGAGTCGCAGTCAAAGCTGATTCGAAAGACCGCCGTTCGCCAGTTTCTGTGTTGACTAGAAGCACGCAAACGCAACTTGGCCGTCGTCATTATGGCCCCGCCCACCGACTCTATACAAGATTTGATTGGCCCGGCAAGAGTTAGGGGATTACAGCTCAGAAGGGTATTGAGAGTTGCTAGACGACACTCGCGGGCAGATTAAATTTGCTCCCGCTAGGGTGCGTCTAGATTTCTAGGCTAGCTCCTAGTGACACAATTCTAAGAAATTTCTTAGAAATGTGGGCGTTTACTCTTAAAATTAACACAAAAAAATCCTATTAAAGAAAAAAGTAATTCAGAAAGCATCTTAACCCTTAAAAGAGGTCTTAAGGTCAAATTTGTTAGGAGCATGGATGAGGACTTTTAAGAGGCTTAAGAGTTTCTTTAGCAGTGGAGAAAATGGCAGAAAGACAAAGTGGGAGAAGAAATATGTTGCAGACAATGGATGACAGTGAGGTAATAAGATGCTATAGATTAGATCGTGCAGGGATCATGTTTGTGACGGATCTTATTAGAGACACGCTAACATCTCCGACACAGCGCAGGAATGCCATAGCGCCAGAAATGAAAGTAATCACTATATTACGATATTTGGTAACTGGGAAAATGCAACAATGCAGCAGTGATGATTTAGGTCTGTCACAACCTTCTGTAAGCAGCGTGATCACACAGACAATTACAGCACTTTCAGAAGCTCATATTGTGTCACAGTTCATTTCATTTCCACTGGACATTCACACCTTGCAGGCTCAAAAAACTGCATTTATGAATATAGCAGATCGGAGTACTGACCCCTGGTGTTGTCGGAGTAATCGATGGAACCCACATCCGAATTATTGCGTCGGAAGACGAGGACGTTTATGTTAATAGAAAGAGTGGAACAATGTTTATAATTCTAAGCCAATCAAATACCTTATATTAAATTAACAGCATGGTAAATAATAAAAGGATTTATATACATGCATTAAGTTTAAAAGCGCTCCTTTTTCCCCTTTTTGGACAACCAACCAATCACAGTCTTCAAAAGACTGTGTCATACGTAGCAACAGGGTCAGCCCCGCCTCTTCACTAAGATAAAAGTTTTTGTATTTTCCTTGCTCAGAGTTGCTCTCAGATCGGTCCCGAATAGCTCTTAAGCTAAAGCCTAGTTCAGACTGCACGATTTTCAAACTCGTCGGGTCACTGCTCTATTCACACTGCAGGACTATCTGGGGTATCATTCAGTCATTGCTATGTTCACACTGCACGATGGTTTGACGACAGAGGAGTTCACACTGCATGACTGAACAAGAGGAAGAATCGCCGACAACTCTCTCTCTCCGGTTTCCCAACTACACGTGCGATGTGACAAGTAAACAACGCGAGATCACACGTGCGTCAGACCGGAGTTCTCGCGTGAGACTTGGAATTGTTATTAAAAATGATAAAAAGTGTATGTGCGCTGATTTGTGGAAAAAAAGAAAAAAGATTATGGCGGAAGAAATTGTTGGAGAGACAGAGGGAGCCAGGATTTTGTTCTGCAAAAACAGTTTTTTTTCGTGCCAAATATATCACCGGCGTCGGCGACTCGTCGGCGATTCTCTCTGATCGCGTCTTTGATTATTCACACTGCGTGATTGTCACTCGCGTGCACGAGCACCGATTTGCCTGTGATCTCGGGCATTTGTCGGCGATTTCACAAAACCTGTCGGCGACTCAAAATCGGGGCAAAAATCGGGCAGTGTGAACTAGGCTTAAGACTTTTTTTAATCCACCTCTTCTGTCCACTTTCAACCACCTCTGTCCTGATTTCTTCCAGGGGAGGGTCTATGGGCGCTTAAATGAAGGTGTTTTTCACATCTTCAATCTTATGGACAAAATTAGCTCATGCAATTTATATATGAACATGCTAAGAAACGCTAAGTCACGAGACCAGCCGAACGCTGTGTGTGTGTTAGAAATCAGGAATGGAGAGAGAACACTGTGCTTGGTACAGTTTTCATCTTCAAACCAAACTTGAGTCGCCAACCGACAAAGTTTTTATGTCATCTGGCTAGTAGGGTTGGGTATTGTTTGAGTTTTAACAATTGAGATTTCCTAATTTCGATTTCAATGGGTTAAAAACCTTATAGCCAAACATTTCATTGTAGCTGAATACCATGAACAAAAATGAACAGGCTAAACACAAGGAACTTTCCCCTGTTGTTTAAGAATAACAGCAAAAAAAACTGGCCTAACAATTTCTGCAACAAATGTAGCAATCACAACAAATAAACTGAACAAATATACGATTGAAATAAACACTGATTCTCAGGTCTACAGAAGCTGTAATCAAATGTAAAATAACACTGCACTTTATAAATAACAGATATATTACAAATATAAAGTTGTTCAGTCAAGAGCGGCGAGTGAATTTTCTCTTTGTCTGTTTGATTAGTGTTATTATAGAGATGGCATCAGGAATATTAGGCTCTTTTCTGTGAGCATGCTTTGGGTGTGTGCAGAGCACAGAAAACAACACTCGATCATGGTTTAAAGTCATATTAAAATGCACACAAAGGAATTGATAAGTGGGAAGGAAATTGTATAAATTTATTAAGAATAAGTATCCAATTCCTGACCTCAAGTATTCGGTTCCAGAATTGGAATCGATTTTGGATTCCCAAAACGTACTGGCTTACACGCATCCCATAATGTTCACACACTAGGTCAGCAGGTGGAGAGTAGACAGTCTTTTATAACTGTTTGAACACATTCGACCACGAGCGACTACACTACGAAAACAATCCGGTCTGGTAACACTGACTTGTTTTAAAGCTGCTTTAAAGCAATCTGCATTTTAAAAAGCGCTATATAAATAAAGGTGACTTGACTCAAAGCGTTTTAGACCCCGTTTACGTCTGTATTTAGTGCCGTCCTCTTGTGATCTGATCGACCAAAACATATCTTATACCAGGTGTAAACAGGGCCTTATTTATATCGTGTTTACAATTTGTTGATAATAATGAAAGGATTCATGAGATTGCAGAACTCTAAGGCTACGTCTACACTAATCCGGATAAATTTAAAAACTGAGTTTTCGTCTAAAAACGCTCCGCGTACACACACTGATTTTCAATCGTTTTCCAAAAAATGTTCATCTACACTGAAACGTCTGAAAACGCTTACATCCCCGTACTGCGCATGAGCAAATCCAGAACGCTTCGACTTGCGTCATTTCCGCTACTCGTTTATTTACTCTGCAAAAAAATCGAGTTTTTTTATCACTATGTACAAACTGACATTAATATTTAACAAGGCTGTCAAAACAGAAAGCATACAAAACAACTGCTGTACAATGTCGTTCACTATCTTGGCTGAATTGGTCATATGACTGCATCACATGGCTAAAAATGCGTCATCGTATTAAAAAGCCTCCGTTTTCACAGTCCACACTACGACGCGAAGACGGCGTTTTCAAATTTATCCGCTTTGGAGAGCGTTTTCAAAACGATACGTTTTCATTGACTTAAAACGCTGCCTCAGTGTGGACGAAAGGCCATAACGGAGAGAAAAATATACGTTTTCAAATGAAAACATAGTGTGGAGATGGCCTAAAACTGGTCTTTTGAACGGTGATGATTGGATTCTGACTAACTCAAACACCTCTGATTGGCCATTGCGTTCATGCACTCAACAGATATGCCTGTGATTGGCTAAAATGATAAACACTTTAAAAATGCTGTAATTAGAAATCTTTGAGACTCTTCACAGAGCGCTTACACAGATTTTACAATTACTGTACCGACTTAGTACCGAAGTACCAGTTCTTTTGACAACCATATATTAATTGTGAGGAATTTCACAGGTGTTTTACACTGAATTATGCATTGCATTGTGTTTTAGGGTTAAGAAAATGTCTATAAATATCCATTTTCTACAGTATTCTCCATTTTGTAAGTGTAAAAATAAATTATCATCATTAATTCAATGATGTTAAGCAGCAAATTATAATTAACTCTAATGTAAAACTGACAAGGTGGGCCTTTGAGAGATGTTAAACCCTATGTGTGTGTGTGTGTGCAGTTTTATGTATATGTTAAGTGTGACAGATCTGATCATTAACACCAAAGTAGCAACAGTAAACACCGGACAGATGGTGAAAGATACAGGCCTCCTCACACACATTTACATGCGCATCTCTCTCTTACACACATTCACACTGCACTGCTTCATGTCTGAGGCTGCTCACATCTGGTATTAACGTCACACTCGTGATCTGAATTCACAGCTCTAAAGAGAGTGCAACCGTACGGTACCGAAAGCAGCAGAAATCGCTAAACATTAAAATATGAGATCCAACAACAACATAAGAGCTCAGCAGTGACCGCCGTTTCCCATGAAGCATTGCAAATGACAATGATAGAGTCTCTCTGCACTTGAAATACATTTATATATTTGCATATCTGTCTAAATATTTTAAATAAACTAATATATTGTTTAAATAATTGCAACAATGATGACTATAAATTGTAGTTTGAGCGGATTTTCACTCAATAATTTACACTGCCAACAGCAAAGGGCTGCATTTTCAACTTCCAATCATCTGGTGTGCTTAAAACAAGTGTGTTAAACTGTTAGATCAGGGGAAATTAGGAGACAATTCTAGGGGTGGTTGATATGAACACATTTTTATTTATGTTATACAGTATATTATGATTTTATTTTGTGTTATTTCATCTAATTTCTGCTATTAAAAATATTAAAAAAGAAGAAAATTACAAACAATAGAACAATAGTACAATATACAGCTCAACGTATTGAAATTGTGTTGGAATGCGCACTCACATTTACATTCACTTTCAATTTTTAATGTTTGTGCGTACTCTGTGAATAGGTGGTTCTGACGCTTGACACCTTGTTTTGGATGAGTTGATGGAATTGAAGCGACTGTTATCAACCTGAATTAAATAGTTTGATTTATATAAAAACTAAAGTGGAGGCAAACATAGCAGTGACATATTCTAACTTCACCCTCATAGCTTTTCACCTCACATTTTAGTCTTAATTTCACCTCACATTTTAGTCATTTAGTGTTAATTGTGTCACCTATTTTTAATTTTGTCTTAATCTTAGTCTTGAGCTAAATGTCGTTGTTAGTTTTAGTCACATTTAGCCATTCACATATCTGTTTTATTTAGTCAAGTTTTAGTCGACTAAAAGTCTCGTCATTTTAGTATAAAGAAAACTCAATATTTCTTAGTCAAGTTTTAGTTAAAACATTTTAGTCTTTTTTTACATAAATTATTTCTGAGATTATTTCTAATACCATTTCAGTCAAATAGTGTTTCACACATCTCAAATATTGGTTAAATGTCATAATTACCAGACAAAATACACTTATAGAAGGATTTTTGCAGAATGAAACACTTCAAATATATATGACAATACATTTTGGTCCAAAAATAACAAAAAATAAGACTTTATTCAGCATTGTCTTCTCTTCCGTGTTCCTCAAATAAAGAATCAAACGGTCATGAATCATGATTCAGATCGCGTGTCAAACTGGCAAACTGCTGAAATCACGTGACATTGGCGATACAAATCACGAATCAATCTGCTGATTCATGACCGTTTGATTCTTTATTTAAGATTTGAAAATAAACGCGGAAGAGAAGACAATGCTAAATAAAGTCGTATTTTTGGTTATTTTTGGACCAAAATGTATTGTCGACGCTTCAAAAGAGTCTAACTAACCCACTGATGTCACATATGGACTACTGTGATGATGTTTTCATCACCTTCTGGACGTGGACAGCGAGTGGACATACACTTACATTCAAAGGACAGAAAGCCCTCGGACTAAATCTAAAATATCTTAAACTGTGTTTCGAGGATGAACGGAGGTCTTATGGGTGTGAAACGACATTGGGGTGAGTCATTAATGAAAGAAGTGTAATTTTTGGGTGAACTAACCCTTTAAGCTGACAGGACTTAAAAGCACATGATGAACGTTCACTCTATGATGGTTAAACTTTACAATTAATCTGGGAATTACATACGTTCCGATTCGGGAAGCAGCTTGCACCTATGGATCAATGACGATCCCTATACTTTACACTCACCATCGGATCTGATCAATTCCAAATATATATAAACACTATCTCAATGATACTAAAATAACACTGGATCGTATCACAGAGGGCGATGTTAATCCCAGGTGTAATGCGGTCATGAGCGTCCTGTATCAGATCCGACAGGGTTTTGAGAGCAGACAGAAGCTGCCCACTGGAGTCAGATCATCAGCGGCCCAGCAGGCAGCAGCACACACAGTCATTATGTATTACCACATACTGTCTGCTAAACACACTGATAAAAACAGCACACAATAACAAACCTAACCACATTTGCACACTCTCTAAATCTCATTCATTATGCACACTAAAATTCCTCACTTTAAAAGCTAATGCAAGTAACCACAAAACTGGGTCTCCATGGGCCTGTAATAACATGCCATCATAGAAAAGGTAGCTTTGAAGTGCAGCTCAGTCTCTGTGTGTGTGTGTGTGTGTGTGTGTGTGGTATCGTGTTGCCCAGTGACGATGATGGAACATGACATTTGCAGTGGAGAGTGGGGTGGCCTGGATCCATATGTAGCAACATGCAGCAATAACTCGAACAAACCATTCATTCACCCGTCCATCCATCTGTCCATCCCTCCGCCACACAGAGCAAACTCACACATCTCTCTGTGTTCATGAATGTCCTTCTACAGCATTTCTGCCTTCAATAATTTCTCTTGTTCAGCACATGCACATCTGCCCATCTGTCTCTCTTAATTCAATATTGCATTTAGAGATGAATATACCATATTGCATGATAAAAACTAATTAAAAAGACTATTATATATATATATATATATATATATATATATATATATATATATATATATATATATATATACACATACACATACACATACACACACACACACACACACACACACACACACACACACACACACACACACACACACACACACACACACACACTCACCTAAAGGATTATTAGGAACACCATACTAATACTGTGTTTGACCCTCTTTCGCCTTCAGAACTGCCTTAAATCTACGTGGCATTGATTCAACAAGGTGCTGAAAGCATTCTTTAGAAATGTTGGCCAATATTGATAGGAGAGCATCTTGCAGTTGATGGAGATTTGTGGGATGCACATCCAGGGCACGAAGCTCCCGTTCCACCACATCCCAAAGATGCTCTATTGGGTTGAGATCTGGAGACTGTGGGGGCCATTTTAGTACAGTGAACTCATTGACATGTTCAAGAAACCAATCTGAAATTATCTAAGCTTTGTGACATGGTGCATTATCCTGCTGGAAGTAGCCATCAGAGGATGGCTATAAAGGGATGGACATGGTCAGAAACAATGCTCAGGTAGGACGTGGCATTTAAACGATGCCCAAAGGGCACTAAGGGGCCTAAAGTGTGCCAAGAAAACATCCCCCACACCATTATACCACCACCACTAGCCTGCACAGTGGTAACAAGGCATGATAGATCCATGTTCTCATTCTGTTTACGCCAAATTCTGACGCTAACATCTGAATGTCTCAACAGAAATCGAGACTCATCAGACCAGGCAACATTTTTCCAGTCTTCAACTGTCCAATTTTAGTGAGCTCGTGCAAATTGTAGCCTATTTTTCCTATTTGTAGTGGAGATGAGTGGTACCCGGTGGGGTCTTCTGCTGTTGTAGCCCATCCGCCTCAAGGTTGTGTGTTTTGTAGCATCACAAATGCTTTGCTGCGTACTTCGGTTGTAACGAGTGGTTATTTCAGTCAAAGTTGCTCTTCTATCAGCTTGAATCAGTCGGCCCATTCTCCTCTGACCTCGAGCATCAACAAGGCATGGTTGTGCGTGAAAATCCCAGTAGCTGAGCAGATTGTGAAATACTCAGACCGGCCCGTCTGGCACCAACAACCATGCCACGCTCAAAATTGCTTAAATCACCTTTCTTTTCAAGAGGTTGTCTTGACCAGGACCACACCCCTAAAGGCATTGAAGCAACTGCCATGTGATTGGTAGATTAGATAATTGTATATATATATATATATATATATATATATATATACACACACACACACACACACACACACACACACACACACACACACACACACTCACCTAAAGGATTATTAGGAACATCTGTTCAATTATATATGTATATGTGTGTGCATGTGTGAAAAGCTCTGAAATCAATGTTAAGTCTCGTAATTTGTTCCAGAGCTGTATAGCATTAAATGTCTGCAGGCTTGAGGTGTAGGGCTTCCCCAAATGAGTTTTGGTTCCTCTTGGGTTTTTTGAATGTAGAGATTCATGCTATAAAGAGCTTAAGAGCAATATAGCCAAACAATAATTTTATATTATATATATATATAAAATTATTTTATATATTATGTATTCTTGTCATTAGCCAAACAATAAACACACACACACACACACACACACACACACACACACACACACACACACACACACACACACACACACACACAATAATAAAACTAAAAGTTAAAATATCAAAAGTGAAACTCTGGATGCAGAACCATGCACAGTCAAAAACATGTAGGATATATTTATTAATAGGCTCATTTATACACATATTATTATTATTATAATATTATCTGTTATATTGTTATTATTATCATTTATATATCTATATTACGGCGAGTGTCTGTAACGGGACTCCAGGCCTGTGTGTTTTCGCAGCCCGTGCATCAGTTGAACCCACAGCCCTGTAATTAACTCTTCATCGTGACCTTAACCCTGACCCTAACACTAAACATAATGCACATTAAAACGGGCCCCCGCGCGCAACTCAACGATCCGCTAGAAATGAGTTCATTAGGCTGCGGTACCTGGGGTCTTCCGTGCGGATACATGGCTCTGGAGGTCATCCACGGGGATCTCGATGGTCAGGACCGAGTCCGGAATCACCGTCCGACACCGAACCCCCGTGCGCTGTAAACCAGGATCTCTCCTCCGACTCCCGCGCTCCAAACGTTCTCGAGTAACCTGAGAATTACGAGGTATCCGATGAAAAGTTTAAAAACGTTCTATTCGCCTGGATCAAACGTTCTTCCTCTTTATGACGCACAGTTACGCCGCGCTACAATGTAACAAGATCATCCTGTGCGGGGCGCGTGCACGCAGAGCGCGCGTCGGAGATCAGAGGAGCATAAACAGCGCTGACCCGCGCGCACACGCGGTCTGAATAATATGAGCGAATCGGTTCGTTTGAACGATTCACTAATTCAAATATACCACAGTAATCACAGTTTCCGCCTAAATACCTATATATTACCTCATTTTACCACGGGTTTTTGATGTATTGGTCTCAGTTGTCCTCATAGAAATAAATGAACATAATGAATTCACGTTTTAGGTGTGACTGATGTTGTCGAACAAAGCATCTCTTCAAATAATGTTAACCATGCACAGACCTTATTTTACTCGCAAATTTAAAAACCGCGAAAAAACCAATATGAAAATCCTGAGGGAGTCAATGGCTCTGTTCCTTGTAATGTGACTAATCCCAAATTGTAATGTTTTTTTTTTCTAAAGAAAAGGGTGGTGAAATTCTGTGAAAGATTAGCTATTTCTTTTAATGTTCTGCGAATCGACTAGTGCGACTCAGAACCGAATCAAAAGAAAGATTCATTCACGAATAGGCTGTCAACGAGCCAAACTGCAGCCAGCGAGGGGTGTATTGGATTTCTGAAAATCTAAAATAAATATATGAGAGACTGAGTGTGAGAGAGAAAGGGGTGAAGGATCAGAAGAGAAAAGAAAACGCACAGCGGCTCTTCTCAGCGGTGCAGCCTGTATTATTACTGCGCCTGTGAGATTGACATTAAGCTTTTAAGGGCGCCCGCTTACATTTGTTTATGAAGACTACACAAATAGAATAAAACGTAACAATTACAAGTGAGAAAACAGTTTAAAGCGAATTATATCGTTATATACTATACTATTATATATTATAAACTCAGATATATAAAATGAAACACTATTTGAAAGAGAACAAAGCTGCAAACCGCTCGTATCATAACACAGAACATAATGTGCAAACATTGCAGCCTTAACGTCTCTTTTCAAAAGTGGACCCTGATTGGCTAACAAGATTAAAGTCAAGGCCAATAAGTGACCCAAGTGCCCACGTTGGGTCATGACATCCACTTTGATCTTAACCAATCGTGAAACAGGACCCCAGCACCGGCGCGTGTGAGAAGGGTCTGACTGCAGAGCCGCAGAGCCACAGTTTTACCCCAACCACAGTTTTACCACAGCAGTTCTGACCGCGCATGCGCATTGCGTCGCTCGAGTCTCTTCTTCGAGAAGATGCATGTTACGGGACTGGAGGGGAATAATATCCCGTATTATTCTAAATGCTCATATTGCTGCGACCAATTCCACTGTCCGTTTTGCTCGATTAAATATTATAAGCCATCAGGAGAAAATCACCTCAAGCGCCATCTTAAATCACATTTTAACCGGGCAGTCCAACACGAAGGTAAGCGACACTAACTTTAAGTTAGCCAACTGAACTTTCGAAAGCAAAAAAAAAAAAAAAAAAAAACACTTTCGAAAGCTAATGCTAATGTATTCTGCGTGAAATAGTTATCGATAAGTAGCTATAAATAGCTATAACGAAGTAACTGTACAATTTCTTGTCATCCTTAACAGATATTATTTTGTACCCCCGTTGTGTTCATTTCATGGTAACGTTAACTAGTTTTGTGTTCCCTGTCCAAAATGACTGCCCCATTAACTTATAGCAGATTATAAATTCGTAATAATACGTTGATTATCACCTAATGTTGTGATAGATCTTTTTTATATATCAATGTATGTTTTTATGAACAAGTTCGTAAATGTACTAAAATACTAGTTTTTGAGTAAAACATGATGGATTATTTTGACTATAACAATTTATAAATCATATACTGTCACCAAATGTGATGTATATTTTTAGCAACTTAAATTATTGTGAACAGCACAAGTTTTGAACTTCTGTTTACTTTGTAAGTCCTATTTATCCACATTACATTATTAGTGTTACTGTTATTTATAGTATTCATTTAAGTATTTCTTGTTTCTCAGCATGACATTC
>NC_090180.1:44639750-44644750 GCF_024679245.1 Pseudorasbora parva
GCACTAAACTAAAAAGAAGTTGCTTTATGAAAATTTAAAAGAAAATGCAAGTATACCACCGTTCAAAATCTGGGGTCAGTAGCATTTTAAAGCCACCATATGTAAGTTTTCGCCGCTAGAGTTTGCTTATTCAAAACAAACGCATTGATGATGTATTGGTTTCGCGGGCTTTTATTCTGCCGTAGGCGAGAACTACATCCGCTTCTTCCACTCATGTGTATGTGGGGAAACGCAATACTGTTTTATCATATTAGGCACATTTCAGTGTGTTGAGTTATGTTATAATGCTACTCTGTGCGTTTGCTCAGCTAGATTGATATTAGGCATGGTGAAATCAAGATAACCAGATTTAAACAATAAGACTAAACCTGTCGAGCTATAAGACAATGATCAGTTTTCTGTAGATGAGTCCCAAACATTTGCTCATCTGTCTAATAAACACATGATATATTAAAGTGTCTTTGGTGTTTCCATGGTTTCTGCAAAATAAAACTGGAAATCGAGGGTAACGCTGATGTCATTGATAGGCATTTGTCATTAAACAGTCCTGGTTAAAATTGATTTTTCTAGATTTAAACATTCTCTGAAACTTTTGGGATAATGTACGCACACAAGTCAACAAAACATAACACTATTCTCGTGGTTTTTGGATATTTTAATCCAAAAATCTAACACATCGTGCCTCTAAATGTTCTCATCTAGGCTGCATTTATTGAATACAAAGTATGATAAAAACAGTAATTTTGTGACAATTTAAAATAACTTTTCAATTGTAGTATATTGTAAAATGTAATTTATTCCTGTGATCAAAGCTGAATTTTCTCGTCTTCAGTGTTTCATGATCCTTCAGAAATCATTCTGATATGATGATTTGCTGCTCAAGAAACATTTCAGATTATTATCAATAAAAAAGAAGCATTTTTCCAAGATTATTTGACGGATAGAAAGCATTTAAATCTTTTGTAACATTATAAATATCTTTACTGTTAATTTTGCCCAATTTAATGCATCATTGCTGAATAAAAAAATAATTTCCCTAAAACATAGCTTTGCTTTGAGAGCTCTCTAACAGAAAGAATGAAACAAACAGAAGAACAAATAAAGGTCCAATGAATCGTTTATTTGTAAGGCACCATAAATACTTCCTTACTGCGCAATCTCTCATTCATTTATTGTAAATGTTTAAACCTTTTTTTTTCTTCCAATCGTCATTAAATGAAGTTATAATAGCAGATTATCAACACAAACAACATACATTTCCATCAAGTACATCATGTCATATACAACACACACACACACACTTTAAAAAACTACTACAAAGCTCCAAAATGTGGCAAATATTTGATGAGTACTGTCAGAAGGGGGAGGGGCTTATGTCTGGAGAGAGGCGGGGCTTCAGGGATGGGCTGACATACGGGTTAAAGTCACAAACTAGTCTCTTTCAGCTGATGCTCGTTAGACTGAGACCGAGGCAGAACGGTTAGCAACTAGAACCAATCGAGACCAGCCAATGTTACGTACGTGCATCTAAACAAATCAGAGCGCAATCGTTTGACTTGACTATTAAAATGATTATAGATTTCTGTATATCTCATACCTGCGCTAAATGTCCTCTGGGACACATACACCATAAATGTAGCTTTATACATACAAAAATGTGTACAAAATTATATGTATATTGATATATTTATACATGTACATAAATTGGCCGTCAGTTTTTTTTAGATCAAACGGAAAGAATAAAAATCAGAAAACTTAATTTAGAGATTAAAATAACGCAAGGGTGGGCGTTTCGTAGTATACATCAGCACTGGTGTACTGAAAAACAAAGGAATTGTGGGACAAACTCTTAACAAATGTCCAGGAACACACAATTAGAAAATACCCACAATGCACCAGTGCATATGTACAACCTTAGGTAGTTTTGTCTTTAAAACAGCATGGCATACTAGCTTACTATTTACTGTGCAGTGTATACTGTGGCAAACTCACTCAGCATCCATAGCAAATAAAGATGGTCCTTTTGCAGGTATTCTTTTTACGGTGGAAAAGTTACGTTTATTTGTATTCTGCACAATTTGGCAAATGCAGGTATGCAGAAAACATTTTAAGATGTTTAAGTAATTTCAACTTCAATTACATTAAACTGATTGAAATAAGTTGAATCTTGTATAACAAAAAATTAGAAAATTGCTTAATTGCTTATTTTAATTAGTTGAATTAAGTTGTCAAATTATTTTTTACAGTGCATTATGCTCTAATTATGGCAAAGCTGCTTGCTTTTTTATAGGCAGCAACTTTGAGCATTGATTTAAATGAATACATTTTGCGTTTTCAGATATGTACTATATGTTCTTCAATCAAAACTACTGAGCTAGGTGAAAAAAATCTGTATTTTAATTATTTTTACTATATTATAGTATAGTACATACATTTGAGCCTTGAATTCAGAATTCATTTGAAAGAAAAAAAACTTCTTTTTTTTAGCATTTTAGATTTCAATTATTTTAATATCAATAATAATGTACTGTATATACTTTCTTGTTATCTTGTTTGTTGAGAAGCACAGCTGCAGACAGTAAAGGTAGAATAGTATGCCATTCCAGTCATCCTATTACAGCTTCACAAACAAAGACTAAAAAAGATGGACAGCTTTCTTCCACTGTAGAAAAATGAAGCCAAAATATCCCAGTAAGGGTCGTTCAGAGCCGAGTGTAGCAGCAGTGGCAGCGCGGCCTCATGATCCCGCCCACACTCATGGCAAGCACAGCTGTCAATCATCACGGTACACCCTGTTCTTATAGCATCAGATCATAACTAAAACCAAACTTACTGGGAAAAATGAACCCTTGATAAGAACTGACTAAAATGGCAGAAACGATCTTTGTGATAGAAGTATTCAAAGTGTAATTGGATATTTTAGGTCCCATTCGATTACATGGAGAGGGCGGGGCTTATGACCTATACTGGGACCAGTCGAAATGCTTTGGCTTCACTTTTCACAGATCATTTAACACGCACTCGCTAGCTGCCCCCTTCTGGTCACACATGGGACCGCATTCACTGCAAACCAGGTGGCAGAAAAACAAATGTCCTTTAACACGGAAAGAATATGAGGATGAGGGTCCGGATTGGGAATCTCTCTTTGCTTTTCTCAGTTTCTTACACAGAATGTGGGCTGGATCAGATCAAGGACCTTGACCTTGCTCTTTTAGGCAACATCGACAGCGTTCTGTCTTTTTATATAAAATACTTCAATCAATTAATGTGAAAGGGTCACTACAGTGTTTAAACCCTTAAGCCTAGAATAAAATATCATGAAATACATCAAACATTAGATAACAGAGGAATTAACTGCAAGCATTTCTGATCCCCTAGTCAGGACATAAACAGATCGCTGGCCAGCTTAAGTGCTTCACTAACCAGTAATGTGAAAGCATCAGAATCAGATGCTAGGCTTTTCTAGGTGGTTGCCAAGGCGTTGCTAAGGTATTCTGAATAGCTTTGGTATGTGCATTGCGATGCAAATGCTAAACCTTTGATATGCGGTTGCTAAGATGTTCTGAGTGGTTGTTTGCACATTGCTATGTGTTTGGGGTGGCAGTTATGCAGTTGCTAAGGTGTTACTAGGTGCTTGCTATGCCATTCTGGGTGGTTGTTACGGTTTTCTGAATGTTTTGCCAGAGTGTTCTGAGTGGTTGCTAGGGTGTTGCTCTGTGGTTGCTACAGGGTTCGGAATGGTTGCTTGTACATTGGCTTTGCAAATGCTAGATTGTTTTAATTAGTTGCTAGGCCATTTCTCTGTGGTTAAGTTGTTCTGAATATATTTAGGGTGGTTGACAGGGCAGGTAATGCAGTTACTAGGTGGTTGCCAGGGTGTTCTGAATGTTTTGAGCATGTTGCTCTGCCACTACTAGTGTTTTAGATGGTTGCCAAGGTGTTGCGAAAATGTTTTGCATGGTTTTTGTGCATTGATATGCAAATTTTAGAGCATTCTGACTAGTACCAGGGTGTCACTAGGTGGTTGCTAGGGTGTTCTAAATATTTTTAGCACGTTTCTGTGCCACTATGAGTGTTCTGTGGTGTTGCTAAAATGTTTTTAATGGTTTTTGTGTATTGCTATGCAAATTCTAGAGCATTCTGATTGGTTACTAGGGTGTTATGAATGTTTTTAGCATGTTTCACGTTTTAATTGGTCGCTGAGCTGTTTCTATGTGGTTGCTAAGTTGTTCTGAGGTGCCTTTCCCAAAAGCAACTATGGTCACAAGTTCCGTCATTACCAAGAGTTCAACTGAACTTACGACCATAGTTGGCTAATGATGCTCTTGGGAAACGCACCCCTGCTTGGTTGTTTGCGCAATATGTGTTTAGGGTGGTTACCAAGGCGGTTATGCGGTTGTTAGGGTGTTACTAGGTGGTTGCTAAAGCATTGCCTGTGCATTTTGGGTGACTTCGAGTGCACTATGATATTGAGGCCATCCATCAATATCTATGGGATGTTTTCTCACTCCTTTTATATTCTGCCGTTAGAGCTGCACGATTCTGGACAAATTGAGAATCACAATTCTTTTGTTTCAAATAGAAAAAAAAATGGTTTTAGTGAATGATTCAATGACTTGCTTATAAACACTTTAATCAATGATCAACCGAATCAATGATGCAGTGACATACATTTTCAACAGTTACTTGTTCGTTTATATCCGAACCAGTACTTTTGTGATAATCTGAATTATTGTGTAAAAAATGAAAAAAATTATACTGTATGGGTGGAAAAATTGTTTTTGAAGCCATTTCATACCCATACAACTGCTCTCTCTGGCTCAGCAGCAGCGTAAAGGCAGATATGATTTTGTCAAAGGTTTAATAGACAGGAGAATCATTGTCATTTAAGAATAAGATCATGAGGGTGCTTGAATCAAAATTGCAATGTTTTAACGATTAATCGTGCAGCTCTATCTGATAGGAACAATTAAAAGTCATTTAGAGTAATAATAAACCTC